>NW_021297149.1:78064-193880 GCF_002162155.2 Triticum dicoccoides
TAAGGGTAGAAAACATGTTGTGTTTGCACCTGGAGATCTTGTTTGGTTACATTTGCGTAAGGATAGATTTCCTGATTTGCGCAAATCAAAGCTAATGCCACGTGCTGATGGTCCCTTTAAGGTGTTAGAGAAAATAAATGATAATGCATATAAACTTGAGCTGCCTGCAGATTTTGGGGTTAGTCCCACTTTTAACATTGCAGATTTGAAGCCTTATTTGGGTGAGGAAGATGAACTTCCGTCGAGGACGACTTCATTTCAAGAAGGGGAGGATGATGAGGACATCAATACAATTGTTACACCCACAGCCCCTGCTGCTATACATACTGGACCAATTACTAGAGCTCGTGCACGCCAACTAAATTACCAGGTACTTTCGTTTCTTGGTAATGATTCTAATGTTCATGAGAATATGATGCTGCCTAAATTGGATACATTTGTTTTGCTTACGAATGAAGGGCCTAGCTTGGAGAAGGATGAACATTGGAGCAAGAACAAGCATGGAGATGATGGCATGCGCAAGGGGAACAAGAATGGAGTTACAAGTGATGATTTCAGGACTTTGAAGCCACCATAATGGGTGCATGAAGCCTTGGACGAAATATACAAGATGTCACTTCATAAATTTCGTCCCGAGGCTATTTTAGGTGCTGCGTCACCTTATTATTGGGCCAGGCCCATGTAATTTCGAAATACATAAGTATAGGCTATTTTTAGAGTCCGTATGTGTGGGGAAACAAGAGATAGGGTTGATTTCGGACTCCTCCACCAAGGGCCACGAAATTCCCCCCTCTTCCTCCATATATACAGCCCTTAGGGCATCATTTAGACTTTGGGATTTGTTTAGTTAAAAGTTAGCCATTGCAACTTCGTGTACTTTGTTTGTGTCCAACGACCAGACCAAGACCGTTTACGGATCCCCACCTTTATCAATACTTCATCTATATTCGCAATATTCAGATTGCTTTATCATAGTCTTGCTTGTTCTTCGATTGCTTGCAGGAATAGACCTTCGTGGTCAGGTTGATTGTGCTCTGGCGTGGTCAATAACCTCTCGGAGTTGGTTTAGCGATTGCTAAGGCGCAACGTCGTGCACGTTTGTAGTCGAATCGTCAAAGTCGTCTCCACCAAATCGATAGTTATCATCTCATCGAAAGATCGGGACACCCCCGCCTCTATCAAACGTTGTGCACGTTCGTAGTCGGATTGTCAAAGTCGTCTCCACCAAATCGATAGTTATCATGTCATCGAAAGATCGGGACACCCCCGCCTCTATCAGGGTTGATTTCGGACCCCTCCACCAAGGGCCACGAAATTCCCCCCTCTTCCTCCATATATACATCCCTTAGGGCATCGTTTAGACTTTGGGTTTTGTTTAGATTAAAAGTTCGCCATAGCTGCAACTTCGCGTACTTCGTTTGTGTTCAACGACCAGACAAAGGCGTCACAGAACCCCACCTTGATCAATAAAGCTTTCATCTTATATTCGCAATATCCAGATTGCAATCTTAGTTTCTTGCTTGTTCTTCGTTTGCTCGCAGGAAACTGACCCTCGTGGTCAGGTTGATCGTGCTCCGGCGTGGTCAATAACCTCTCGGAGTTGGTTTAGCGATTGCTAAGGTGCGACGTCCTCGCACGTTCGTAGTCGGATCGTCAAAGTCGACTTCCACCAAAGCGATATCCATCATCTCATCGAAAGACGGGACACCTTTGCCTCTATCAAGTGGTATCAGATTTCCAGGTTGCTCGGTGAGATTTTATAGTTTTTCGTAGTTTAGATCGAGTCTGTTCTTCATACCTACAGTCCACGAAAAAGCCACAAAAAAAATTAGGGTTAGTTCATCATATCCGAACCAATCTGAGCCTTTGCATAATCTTTTTAGGGTTTTGCTTTGTTGAATTTGTGGTTGCATCGTCGTGTCTAGTTGCTGGTCTTAGAGTCTAGTCTTTTAGAGTTTCGAGTTCTGGTCATAAGTTGTCACGTCGCCGCCGCACCATCATCATCGCCCCTGCCATCTACCACCACCGCTTATCCGCCACCGCTCCGAATCCGTATCCATATACCACCACCAATCCGTGTCCATATACCACCACTGATCCATATCCATATACTACCACCGCTACCACCACCGCTGCCATATACCACCACCATATATCCACCACCAATCCGAGTTCCTTGCATATTAGGTTTGTTTTCGAGATCCATCTAGATTCCGATTCGTGTTTCCTTGCCGGAGTCGGGTAGCCACGCTCCGTTTAGGCCCAAAATTTTTCGAAAACGCATTTTTCGAAAAAAATTCTGGCTATCCTATTTTTAGGTGTTTCTGAGTGTTTTGAGACAGGTGCCATTATAGGAAGTTTTTTTTTGACCCGTTTCCAGTTTTTGGGTCCGGGCAGTCGAAAAAAAAAATTGGTCGAAAAAATTTCGTGCCCATCCTGTCCGTTTGAGCTAGGAAGAGTTTTGAGACACTCGCCATTATAGTGATTTTTCGCAAAAAAAAGTAGCGCAAAATAAAAAAAAGAGCGCAAAAAAAAAGAGCGAAAAAAAAAATTCAGAGTGTGCTTTTCCCTTGTTTACGTGTCGCGCCGTGATTTTGTTGGTGTTCTAGGCTCGCGTCTCTAGCACAGTCTAGCCTAGGACCAGCACAGTACCGTCGTTGAGCGTTTATTCAACTTTGCATCTCTGAATTGATTATTGCTGACCCTTTTTCCTACCATACTATAAGCCTTCCCAGCTCCACATACATCTACGTCGTGTGTTTGACTCTCCTTGGTAATCGCTCTATCCAAGCTTTGAGAGTTTTTGACTACAACGGTTGCCGATCACCGCCTGCTGCTGGGTAAGAACTGGTAAGAATTTGAGATTTGCTTGACGGATTTGTGATACACCACCACCACTTCTTAGTATTCTGTAGGATCATATTCTTGTGTGTTTCTATTGCTGCTAACCATGCCAGGATCACAAGCCGACGAGATTGACTGGGAGAACTTATCGAACAAGGAGCTTCATGACAAGTTTCAGCAAATGATGACTGAACAGGTACAAGATGTGCTGAACAATTTTGAAGAGGCCATGGAGAAGATCACTGGCCTTGAGAAGACGTTCGAAACAAAGCTCGATAACAGATTTAATGAACTGCTTGCGCGTCTTCCACCACCGGCTGCACCTGTCGCACCTCTGCAACAACAACAACTACGCCCCTTCCGAATCAGTATGGACGAGCACAGCGTGTTCCTATTGAGCCAGGACAAAATTCTGGTGCCGCTACTACTGCTGTTGGTGTTTCTTTGGCTCCTGCTACTGCTGCTGCTGGTACCCAGGAGGATGATGAGTATGCGGGCGATTATGAGGATGAGGTTGATCAAAATCAGATCTACGAGCAGCCACCAGCACCACCACCAGCAGGTCGACCTCAGGTATATATTCGTAATGGTAGGCCTGCACCACCACCTCAGGTACGAGATGATGTCCATATTCTTAAACTGAAATTGAATATTCCACCATTTGAGGGTAGATATGTTCCTGATATATATCTTACTTGGGAGTTAGAAACTGAACAACGATTTACATGTTTACAATATCCTGAGGAGAGACGAGTTGCTGCTGCTGTTTGTGCTTTCACTAGTTTTGCATGTGTATGGTGGTCTGAGCATTGTAGATTATATCCTATTCCAACTACTTGGGCTGCTTTGAAAACTGCTATGCGTACGCGTTGGGTTCCACCATATTATCAACGTGAATTGCTTCAAAAATTGCAGCGTTTAAGACAAGGGAAAAATTCTGTAGAAGAATATTATCAGGAATTACAAACTGGCATGATTAGATGTGGTATTGTTGAGGAGAATGAAGCTATGCTTGCACGTTTTCTGGGTGGATTAAATAGAGAGATTCAGACCATTCTAGACTATAAGGAGTATACTAATATCACTCGTTTATTCCATCTTTGATGAGGACATCAATACAATTGTTACACCCACAGCCCCTGCTGCTATACATACTGGACCAATTACTAGAGCTCGTGCACGCCAACTAAATTACCAGGTACTTTCGTTTCTTGGTAATGATTCTAATGTTCATGAGAATATGATGCTGCCTAAATTGGATACATTTGTTTTGCTTACAAATGAAGGGCCTAGCTTGGAGAAGGATGAACATTGGAGCAAGAACAAGCATGGAGATGATGGCATGAGCAAGGGGAACAAGAATGGAGTTACAAGTGATGATTTCAGGACTTTGAAGCCACCATAATGGGTGCATGAAGCCTTGGGCGAAATATACAAGATGCCACTTCATAAATTTCGTCCCGAGGCTATTTTAGGTGCTGCGTCACCTTATTATTGGGCCAGGCCCATGTAATTTCGAAATACATAAGTATAGGCTATTTTTAGAGTCCGTATGTGTGGGGAAACAAGAGATAGGGTTGATTTCGGACCCCTCCACCAAGGACCACGAAATTCCCCCCTCTTCCTCCATATATACAGCCCTTACGGCATCGTTTAGACTTTGGGTTTTGTTTAGATTAAAAGTTCGCCATAGCTGCAACTTCGCGTACTTCGTTTGTGTTCAATGACCAGACAAAGGCGTCACAGAACCCCACCTTGATCAATAAAGCTTTCATCTTATATTCGCAATATCCAGATTGCAATCTTAGTTTCTTGCTTGTTCTTCGTTTGCTCGCAGGAAACAGACCCTCGTGGTCAGGTTGATCGTGCTCCGGCGTGGTCAATAACCTCTCGGAGTTGGTTTAGCGATTGCTAAGGCGCGACGTCCTCGCACGCTCGTAGTCGGATCGTCAAAGTCGACTTCCACCAAAGCGAAATCCACCATCTCATCGAAAGACGGGACACCTTTGCCTCTATCAAGTGGTATCAGATTTCCAGGTTGCTCGGTGAGATTTTACAGTTTTTCGTAGTTTAGATCGAGTCTGTTCTTCATACCTACAGTCCACGAAAAAGCCACAAAAAAAATTAGGGTTAGTTCATCATATCCGAACCAATCTGAGCCTTTGCATAATCTTTTTAGGGTTTTGCTTTGTTGAATTTGCGGTTGCATTGTCGTTTCTAGTTGCTGGTCTTAGAGTCTAGTCTTTTAGAGTTTCGAGTTCTGGTCATAAGTTGTCACGCCGCCGCCGCACCATCATCATCGCCCCTGCCATCTACCACCGCCGCTTATCCGCCACCGCTTCGAATCCGTATCCATATACCACCACCGCTGTCATATACCACCACTGCTGCCATCTACCACCATATATCCACCACCAATCCGAGTTCTTGTCATATTAGGTTTGTTTTCGAGATCCATCTAGATTCCGATTCGTGTTTCCTTGCCGGAGTAGGTATCGGGAAAAAAAAAGAGTCGGGTAGCCACGCTCCGTTTAGGCCCAAAATTTTTCGAAAACGCATTTTTCGAAAAAAATTCTGGCTATCCTATTTTTAGGTGTTTCTGAGTCTTTTGAGACAGGTGCCATTATAGGAAGTTTTTTTTGACCTGTTTCCAGTTTTTGGGTCCGGGCAGTCGAAAAAAAAAATTTCGTGCCCATCCTATCAGTTTGACCTAGGAAGAGTTTTGAGACACTCGCCATTATAGTGATTTTTCGCAAAAAAAAGAGAGCGAAAAGAAAATTTCAGAGTGTGCTTTTCCCTTGTTTACGTGCCGCGCCGTGATTTTGTTGATGTTCTAGGCTCGCGTCTCTAGCACAGTCTAGCCTAGGACCAGCACAGTACCGTCGTTGAGCGTTTATTCAACTTTGCATCTCTGAATTGATTATTGCTGACCCTTTTTCCTACCATACTATAAGCCTTCCCAGCTCCACATACATCTACGTCGTGTGTTTGACTCTCCCTGGTAATCGCTCTATCCAAGCTTTGAGAGTTTTTGACTACAACGGTTGCCGATCACCGCCTGCTGCTGGGTAAGAACTGGTAAGAATTTGAGATTTGCTTGACGGATTTGTGATACACCACCACCACTTCTTAGTAGTTTGTAGGATCATATTCTTGTGTGTTTCTATTGCTGCTAACCATGCCAGGATCACAAGCCGACGAGATTGACTGGGAGAACTTATCGAACAAGGAGCTTCATGATAAGTTTCAGCAAATGATGACTGAGCAGGTACAAGATGTGCTGAACAATTTTGAAGAGGCCATGGAGAAGATCACTGGCCTTGAGAAGACGTTCGAAACAAAGCTCGATAACAGATTTAATGAACTGCTTGCGCGTCTTCCACCACCGGCTGCACCTGTCGCACCTCTGCAACAACAACAACTACGCCCCCTTCCGAATCAGTATGGACGAGCACAGCGTGTTCCTATTGAGCCAGGACAAAATTCTGGTGCCGCTGCTACTGCTGTTGGTGCTTCTTTGGCTCCTGCTACTGCTGCTGCTGGTACCCAGGAGGATGATGAGTATGCGGGCGATTATGAGGATGAGGTTGATCAAAATCAGCACTACGTGCAGCCACCTGCACCACCACCAGCAGGTCGACCTCAGGTATATATTCGTAATGGTAGGCCTGCACCACCACCTCAGGTACGAGATGATGTCCATATTCCTAAACTGAAATTGAATATTCCACCATTTGAGGGTAGATATGTTCCTGATATATATCTTACTTGGGAGTTAGAAACTGAACAACGATTTACATGTTTACAATATCCTGAGGAGAGACGAGTTGTTGCTGCTGTTTGTGCTTTCACTAGTTTTGCATGTGTATGGTGGTCTGAACATTGTAGATTATATCCTATTCCAACTACTTGGGCTGCTTTGAAAACTGCTATGCGTACTCGTTGGGTTCCACCATATTATCAACGTGAATTGCTTCAAAAATTACAGCGTTTAAGACAAGGGAAAAATTCTGTAGAAGAATATTATCAGGAATTACAAACTGGCATGATTAGATGTGGTATTGTTGAGGAGAATGAAGCTATGCTTGCACGTTTTCTGGGTGGATTAAATAGAGAGATTCAGACCATTCTAGACTATAAGGAGTATACTAATATCACTCGTTTATTCCATCTTGCTTGTAAAGCTGAACGTGAAGTGCAGGATCGACAAGCATTGGGGCGAACTAACTTTTCTGCAGGCCGACCTTCATCATGGACACCACGTGCATCTTCTACGTCAACTGCACCAGCACCTCCATCCGGTGCCACCTCCAGCCGTGATACAAGAAAACAGGCACAACCACCATTATCTGCCAAGAGCGCACCTGCGGGGCCTGCACAGCGTTCTTCTTCTTCCATGGCATCAACAGGGCACACAAGTGATGATGAGGACATCAATACGATTGTTACACCCACAGCCCCTGCTGCTATACATACTGGACCAATTACTAGAGCTCGTGCACGCCAACTAAATTACCAGGTACTTTCGTTTCTTGGTAATGATTCTAATGTTCATGAGAATATGATGCTGCCTAAATTGGATACATTTGTTTTGCTTACAAATGAAGGGCCTAGCTTGGAGAAGGATGAACATTGGAGCAAGAACAAGCATGGAGATGATGGCATGCGCAAGGGGAACAAGAACGGAGTTACAAGTGATGATTTCAGGACTTTGAAGCCACCATAATGGGTGCATGAAGCCTTGGACGAAATATACAAGATGCCACTTCATAAATTTCGTCCCGAGGCTATTTTAGGTGCTGCGTCACCTTATTATTGGGCCAGGCCCATGTAATTTCGAAATACATAAGTATAGGCTATTTTCAGAGTCCGTATGTGTGGGGAAACAAGAGATAGGGTTGATTTCGGACCCCTCCACCAAGGGCCACGAAATTCCCCCCTCTTCCTCCATATATACAGCCCTTAGGGCATCGTTTAGACTTTGGGTTTTGTTTAGATTAAAAGTTCGCCATAGCTGCAACTTCGCGTACTTCGTTTGTGTTCAACGACCAGACAAAGGCGTCACAGAACCCCACCTTGATCAATAAAGCTTTCATCTTATATTCGCAATATCCAGATTGCAATCTCAATTTCTTGCTTGTTCTTCGTTTGCTCGCAGGAAACAGACCCTCGTGGTCAGGTTGATCGTGCTCCGGCGTGGTCAATAACCTCTCGGAGTTGGTTTAGCGATTGCTAAGGCGCGACGTCCTCGCACGTTCGTAGTCGGATCGTCAAAGTCGACTTCCACCAAAGCGAAATCCACCATCTCATCGAAAGACGGGACACCTTTGCCTCTATCAAGTGATAAGTTTCAGCAAATGATGACTGAACAGGTGCAAGATGTGCTGAACAATTTTGAAGAGGCCATGGAGAAGATCACTGGCTTTGAGAAGACGTTCGAAACAAAGCTCGATAACAAGTTTAATGAATTGCTCGCGCGTCTTCCACCACCACCACCCGCTGCACCTAACGCATCTCTCCAACAACAACAACAACGACTACCTCCACGTCGCGAAGCAGACCTCCGCCGAGCAAGCCGTGTTCCTCTTGCGTTTGGCCAAACTGTTGGTGCTGCTGTTGATACTTCTGTGGCTCCTGCTGCTGATGCGGAGGAGGATGATTATGTGGGAGATTATGAGGATGAGGTTGATCAAAATCAACACTACGTGCAGCCACCTGTACCACCACCAGCAGGTCGACCTCAGGTATATATTCATAATGGTAGGCCTGCACCACCACCTCAGGTACGAGATGATGTCCATATTCCTAAACTGAAATTGAATATTCCACCATTTGAGGGTAGATATGTTCCTGATATATATCTTACTTGGGAGTTAGAAACTGAACAACGATTTACATGTTTACAATATCCTGAGGAGAGACGAGTTGCTGCTGCTGTTTGTGCTTTCACTAGTTTTGCATGTGTATGGTGGTCTGAACATTGTAGACTATATCCTATTCCAACTACTTGGGCTGCTTTGAAAACTGCTATGCGTACTCGTTGGGTTCCACCATATTATCAACGTGAATTGCTTCAAAAATTACAGCGCTTAAGACAAGGAAAAAATTCTGTAGAAGAATATTATCAGGAATTACAAACTGGCATGATTAGATGTGGTATTGTTGAGGAGAATGAAGCTATGCTTGCACGTTTTCTGGGTGGATTAAATAGAGAGATTCAGACCATTCTAGACTATAAGGAGTATACTAATATCACTCGTTTATTCCATCTTGCTTGTAAAGCTGAACGTGAAGTGCAGGATCGACAAGCATTGGCGCGAACTAACTTTTCTGCAGGCCGACCTTCATCATGGACACCGCGTGCATCTTCTACTTCAACTGCACGAGCACCTCAATCAGGTGCCTCCTATAGCCGTGATACAAGAAAACAGGAACAACCACCATTATCGGCCAAGAGCGCACCTGTCGGGCCTGCACAGAGTTCTTCTTCTTCCAGGGCATCAACAGGGCACACAAGTGATATTATTTGTCGTCGTTGTAAGGGAGGAGGTCATTATGCGAGAGAATGCAAATCTCCGCGTGTGATGATTGCTACCGCGGATGGTGGATATGAGTCCGCTAGTGACTATGATGAGGAGACTTCGGCTCTTATTACACGTGAAGAACTTGGTGGAGATGATTCTGATCATGAGACGCAATACATGGCTCCTGAAGACGCTGACAGGTATGAATGTTTAGTTGCTCAACGTGTTTTGAGTGTGCAGGTCACACAAGCTGAGCAAAATCAGAGGCACAATTTGTTCCATACCAAGGGAGTTGTGAAGGAACGTTCTGTGCGCGTCATCATAGACGGAGGGAGCTGCAACAACTTGGCTAGCATGGAGATGGTGGAGAAACTTTCTCTCACCACAAGACCACATCCACATCCTTACTACATCTAATGGTTCAACAACAGCGGCAAGGTTAAGGTAACACGTACTGTTCGTGTGCATTTTAGTATCTCTACATATGCTGATTATGTTGATTGTGATGTGGTACCTATGCAAGCATCTTCCTTATTACTTGGTAGACCATGGCAATTTGATAAAAACTCTGTACACCATGGTAGAAACAATCACTATACTCTTGTTCATAAGGATAAAAATATTACTTTGCTTCCTATGACTCCTGATTCCATTTTGAAAGATGATATTAATAGAGCTAATAAAGCAAAACAGGAGACGAATATGAGTGAAAATCAGATTGTGGCAAAAGAATTTGAGCAACAAATGAAGCCTAATAATAAACCATCTAGTGTTCCTTCTGAAATTAAATTGAAAAGTGCATGTTTATTTGCCACCAAATCTGATATTGATGAGCTAGATTTCAGCAAATCTGTTTGCTATGCTTTTGTGTGCAAAGAGGCATTATTTTCATTGGAGGACGTGCCTTCCTCTTTGCCTCCTGCTGTCACTAACATTTTGCAGGAGTTCGCTGACGTTTTTCCACAAGACGTGCCACCGGGATTACCGCCTATTCGAGGGATTGAGCATCAGATTGACTTAATTCCCGGTGCTTCACTGCCAAACCGTGCACCATACCGTACCAATCCAGAGGAGACGAAGGAGATTATGCATCAAGTACAAGAGCTTCTCGACAAAGGTTATATACGCGAATCCCTTAGTCCTTGTGCTGTTCCTATTATTCTAGTGCCGAAAAAGGATGGTACATCACGTATGTGTGTTGATTGTAGAGGCATTAATAATATTACTATTCGTTATCGTCATCCTATTCCTAGGTTAGATGATATGCTTGATGAATTGAGTGGCTCTACAATATTCTCCAAAGTTGATTTGCGTAGTGGCTACCATCAAATTCGTATGAAATTGGGAGATGAATGGAAAACAGCATTTAAAACTAAGTTTGGATTATATGAGTGGTTAGTCATGCCTTTTGGGTTAACTAATGCACCTAGTACTTTCATGAGATTAATGAACGAAGTTTTACGTGCTTTCATTGGACGATTTGTGGTAGTTTACTTTGATGACATATTGATTTATAGCAGATCTTTGGGAGAACATTTGGAACATTTACGTGCTGTTTTTATTGCTCTACGTGATGCACGTTTGTTTGGTAACCTTGGGAAGTGCACCTTTTGCACGGACCGAGTATCTTTTCTTGGCTATGTTGTTACTCCACAGGGAATTGAAGTTGATAAAGCCAAGATTGAAGCTATTGAGAGTTGGCCGCAGCCCAAAACGGTCACACAAGTGAGGAGTTTTCTTG
Source organism: Triticum dicoccoides (assembly GCF_002162155.2). NCBI lineage: Eukaryota > Viridiplantae > Streptophyta > Magnoliopsida > Poales > Poaceae > Triticum > Triticum dicoccoides. The sequence goes on from NW_021297149.1 coordinate 89,174, forward strand.
GCCTCGCTGGATTCTATAGGCGTTTTGTGAGAGATTTCAGCACCATTGCTGCACCTCTCAATGAGCTTACAAAGAAAGATGTGCCTTTTCTTTGGGGTACCGCACAGGAAGAAGCCTTCACGGTATTGAAAGATAAGTTGACACATGCTCCTTTACTCCAACTTCCTGATTTTAATAAGACTTTTGAGCTTGAATGTGATGCTAGTGGAATTGGATTAGGAGGTGTGTTATTACAAGATGGCAAACCTGTTGCATACTTTTCTGAAAAATTGAATGGGCCTAGTCTGAATTATTCTACTTATGATAGAGAATTATATGCTCTTGTTCGGACTTTAGTGATGAGGACATCAATACAATTGTTACACCCACAGCCCCTGCTGCTATACATACTGGACCAATTACTAGAGCTCGTACACGCCAACTAAATTACCAGGTACTTTCGTTTCTTGGTAATGATTCTAATGTTCATGAGAATATGATGCTGCCTAAATTGGATACATTTGTTTTGCTTACAAATGAAGGGCCTAGCTTGGAGAAGGATGAACATTGGAGCAAGAACAAGCATGGAGATGATGGCATGCGCAAGGGGAACAAGAACGGAGTTACAAGTGATGATTTCAGGACTTTGAAGCCACCATAATGGGTGCATGAAGCCTTGGACGAAATATACAAGATGCCACTTCATAAATTTCGTCCCGAGGCTATTTTAGGTGCTGCGTCACCTTATTATTGGGCCAGGCCCATGTAATTTCGAAATACATAAGTATAGGCTATTTTTAGAGTCCGTATGTGTGGGGAAACAAGAGATAGGGTTGATTTCGGACCCCTCCACCAAGGGCCACAAAATTCCCCCCTCTTCCTCCATATATACAGCCCTTAGGGCATCGTTTAGACTTTCGGTTTTGTTTAGATTAAAAGTTCGCCATAGCTGCAACTTCGCGTACTTCGTTTGTGTTCAACGACCAGACAAAGGCGTCACAGAACCCCACCTTGATCAATAAAGCTTTCATCTTATATTCGCAATATCCAGATTGCAATCTTAGCTTCTTGCTTGTTCTTCGTTTGCTCGCAGGAAACAGACCCTCGTGGTCAGGTTGATCGTGCTCCGGCGTGGTCAATAACCTCTCGGAGTTGGTTTAGCGATTGCTAAGGCGCGACGTCATCGCACGTTCGTAGTCGGATCGTCAAAGTCGACTTCCACCAAAGCGATATCCATCATCTCATCGAAAGACGGGACACCTTTGCCTCTATCAAGTGGTATCAGATTTCCAGGTTGCTCGGTGAGATTTTACAGTTTTTCGTAGTTTAGATCGAGTCTGTTCTTCATACCTACAGTCCACGAAAAAGCCACAAAAAAAAATTAGGGTTAGTTCATCATATCCGAACCAATCTGAGCCTTTGCATAATCTTTTTAGGGTTTTGCTTTGTTGAATTTGCGGTTGCATCGTCGTGTCTAGTTGCTGGTCTTAGAGTCTAGTCTTTTAGAGTTTCGAGTTCTGGTCATAAGTTGTCACGCCGCCGCCGCACCATCATCATCGCCCCTGCCATCTACCACCACCGCTTATCCGCCACCGCTCCGAATCCGTGTCCATATACCACCACCGATCCATATCCATATACTACCACCGCTACCACCACCGCTGCCATATACCACCACCATATATCCACCACAAATCCGAGTTCCTTGCATATTAGGTTTGTTTTCGAGATCCATCTAGATTCCGATTCGTGTTTCCTTGCCGGAGTAGGTTTTGCAAAAAAAAAAAGAGTCGGGTAGCCACGCTCCGTTTAGGCCCAAAATTTTTCGAAAATGCATTTTTCGAAAAATTTTCTGGCTATCCTATTTTCAGGTGTTTCTGAGTGTTTTGAGACAGGTGCCATTATAGGAAGTTTTTTTTGACCCGTTTCCAGTTTTTGGGTCCGGGCAGTCGAAAAAAAAAATTGGTCGAAAAAATTTCGTGCCCATCCTGTCCGTTTGAGCTAGGAAGAGTTTTGAGACACTCGCCATTATAGTGATTTTTCGCAAAAAAAAAGCAGCGCAAAAAAAAAGAGCGCAAAAAAAAAGGAGCGAAAAAAAAATTCAGAGTGTGCTTTTCCCTTGTTTACGTGCCGCGCCGTGATTTTGTTGGTGTTCTAGGCTCGCGTCTCTAGCACAGTCTAGCCTAGGACCAGCACAGTACCGTCGTTGAGCGTTTATTCAACTTTGCATCTCTGAATTGATTATTGCTGACCCTTTTTCCTACCATACTATAAGCCTTCCCAGCTCCACATACATCTACGTCGTGTGTTTGACTCTCCCTGGTAATCGCTCTATCCAAGCTTTGAGAGTTTTTGACTACAACGGTTGCCGATCACCGCCTGCTGCTGGGTAAGAACTGGTAAGAATTTGAGATTTGCTTGACGGATTTGTGATACACCACCACCACTTCTTAGTAGTCTGTAGGATCATATTCTTGTGTGTTTCTATTGCTGCTAACCATGCCAGGATCACAAGCCGACGAGATTGACTGGGAGAACTTATCGAACAAGGAGCTTCATGATAAGTTTCAGCAAATGATGACTGAACAGGTGCAAGATGTGCTGAACAATTTTGAAGAGGCCATGGAGAAGATTACTGGCCTTGAGAAGACGTTCGAAACAAAGCTTGATAACAGATTTAATGAACTGCTTGCGCGTCTTCCACCACCGGCTGCACCTGTCGCACCTCTGCAACAACAACAACTACGCCCCCTTCCGAATCAGTATGGACGAGCACAGCGTGTTCCTATTGAGCTAGGACAACATTCTGGTGCCGCTGCTACTGCTGTTGGTGCTTCTTTGGCTCCTGCTACTGCTGCTGCTGGTACCCAGTGATGAGGACATCAATACAATTGTTACACCCACAGCCCCTGCTGCTATACATACTGGACCAATTACTAGAGCTTGTGCACGCCAACTAAATTACCAGGTACTTTCGTTTCTTGGTAATGATTCTAATGTTCATGAGAATATGATGCTGCCTAAATTGGATACATTTGTTTTGCTTACAAATGAAGGGCCTAGCTTGGAGAAGGATGAACATTGGAGCAAGAACAAGCATGGAGATGATGGCATGCGCAAGGGGAACAAGAACGGAGTTACAAGTGATGATTTCAGGACTTTGAAGCCACCATAATGGGTGCATGAAGCCTTGGACGAAATATACAAGATGCCACTTCATAAATTTCGTCTCGAGGCTATTTTAGGTGCTGCGTCACCTTATTATTGGGCCAGGCCCATGTAATTTCGAAATACATAAGTATAGGCTATTTTTAGAGTACGTATGTGTGGGGAAACAAGAGATAGGGTTGATTTCGGACCCCTCCACCAAGGGCCACGAAATTCCCCCCTCTTCCTCCATATATACAGCCCTTAGGGCATCGTTTAGACTTTGGGTTTTGTTTAGATTAAAAGTTCGCCATAGCTGCAACTTCGCGTACTTCGTTTGTGTTCAACGACCAGACAAAGGCGTCACAGAACCCCACCTTGATCAATAAATCTTTCATCTTATATTCGCAATATCCAGATTGCAATCTTAGTTTCTTGCTTGTTCTTCGTTTGCTCGCAGGAAACAGACCCTCGTGGTCAGGTTGATCGTGCTCCGGCGTGGTCAATAACCTCTCGGAGTTGGTTTAGCGATTGCTAAGGCGCGACGTCCTCGCACGTTCGTAGTCGGATCGTCAAAGTCGACTTCCACCAAAGTGAAATCCACCATCTCATCGAAAGACGGGACACCTTTGCCTCTATCAACACCAAACGTGCACTTTTTCATGTTTGCATAAAGGCTTTCTTTTCGAAGTGTTTGCAAAACAAGCTTAACATGATCAAGATGCTCTTTCATGGTTTTGCTAAACACAAGAATATCATCGAAGTAAACCACAACAAAGACTCCAATGTAAGGGTGATGAGGACATGACTACCTTGGATATGACCAAAAATATTGCATATATGCATATTTGTCAGGTGATTTCTAGTGCAAACTATTCAATAATCTATTTATGTTATCCAGAACAAAAATACTTCACACACTTTTGTGTTTTGTCTAATTGCAGGTGTATGGGACATTTGTACAATCCACATATGAAGATAAGGAAGAAAGAGATGTTTATTTGCTGTCCAAAAAGTTCTCTAACGTCACTTTTGGCCCAAGAGAAGATAGAGTCCAAGTCTCTCACGTTCTGGATTCAGATTCGGACTGCACAGACATACCTGACTCAAAACGCACACAAGTTTTTCATACGGACTCCGAATTGGGTGATTCTTTTTTTGTTGGAAACTAGATTTCGTGCACTTTCCAACCCAATTGGAATCACCTTCAAATTCGTCCGGAGCGTTGAGTTGTGGACGAAACAATCTGATGCTGCAGCAGAATCCGAGTCAAACTACAAGTCCAAAGGTGTTACATCACCTCCCCTTGGGCCCATTGGCCTTGTACGACCTAGATTTAGTTTTAGGCTGCCTTGGGACGTCCTCCCACCTCCTTGGCCGCCACCCCTTGCTCCTATATAAGTAGATCCATCTAGTAGCTTTTCCTTGGGATTTGTTTAGTTAAAAGTTAGCCATTGCAACTTCGTGTACTTCGTTTGTGTCCAACGACCAGACCAAGACCGCTTACGGATCCCCACCTTTATCAATACTTCATATATACTCGCAATATTCAGATTGCTTTTATCATATTCTTGCTTGTTCTTCGATTGCTTGCAGGAATAGACCTTCGTGGTCAGGTTGATTGTGCTCCGGCGTGGTCAATAACCTCTCGGAGTTGGTTTAGCGATTGCTAAGGCGCAACGTCGTGCACGTTCGTAGTCGGATCGTCAAAGTCGTCTCCACCAAATCGATAGTTATCATCTCATCGAAAGATCGGGACACCCCCGCCTCTATCAAGTGGTATCAGTTTTCAGGTTGCTCGGTGAGAATTTCCAGTTTTCCTAGATTAGATTTATTTTCTTACCTATTGTCCAAGAAAAATCCACAACAAAGAGTTAGATCTATTCATCCTTTGTCCAAGCCAGTCTGAGCCTTTGCAATTTTCTTTTCATTGCTTGCATAGTTGAATTATCGGTTGCATCGTCGTGTCGAGTTGCTGGTCTTAGTGTCTAGGTCGTTTAGAGTTTCGAGTTCTGTTCACATTAGTCACGCCACCGCTGCATTATTATCTCTTCCGTTGTCCACCACCACATCCTAGTAGTTATAGGAACATTATTTTTGGGTTTTGTTTCTTGTTCTACTAATCATGACAGGATCCAGAGTCAATTCATGGGCTTTGTCGATCGCGGGAGACGTGCCACCACCTTTGCAAATACCACAACCGTCACGAGAGGTGCACAAACATCCAAATGCACATGATCAGGTTAATGTATCTATACCACCATTTAATGGCCGTTTTAAACCTGCTTTATATATTGAATGGGAGTTCGACATAAAAAATATATTTGCTTCCCATAATTTCAATGAACATAAAAAGGTTAAGGTTGCGGTTGGTTCTTTCACTGGTTATGCTTTGGTTTGGTGGAGTGAATATTGTCGGTTACACCCTGATTATATACCTACTACTTGGGATGATTTGAAACTTGCCATGCGACATACTTTCGTCCCTGCTTATTATACTCGTGACATGATTAAGAAGTTGCAACACTTAAAACAAGGTAGTGAAACTGTAACAAAATATTATGATGATTTACAAACTACCTTGTTGCATTCCTCTTTAGAAGAAAGTGAAGATGATTTTATGGATAGATTTTGGGGAGGATTAAACCGTGATATTCAAGTGATACTAATTCATGAAGAGTGTTATCCTATGGACCATTTGTTTCATCTTGCTTGCAAAGCTGAACAGGAAATAAAACGACGTGTTGGCCACGAGGAGAACAAGCGCACGGTGCACATTCCAAGAGTTGATATGATTGTTCCTTCAACTACTAGGCATACTATGACAACCACATCCGTTGTTGTCAGGACTACATCACCTCCACCATGTGACACATCGCCCCCGAGAGTGGCTACATCATCTGAGTTGATCATAAGAGGTAATGACAAAGGTACTGATCTTCCATCTCTACCTGAGAATGATGAATGCCTTGTCAATTTGAATGCACCATCTGATGAGCTACCCACTACTTTGATCACACCACCTATTTTAGAGGACTACGTTGATAATTTGACTTTGCCATGTGATCAAACAACTGAAATACCAACAATTTTGAGTGCACCCATTGAATTAACTATTGATGCAAAAGAACCAATGTATAATCATTTTGATATGACCTCTAATCTTGGTGATGATTCTGTGTTGAATGACTTATTGCATGTTTGCTTATTTAAGCATGTTGTAGCATGTAAATTTGATGCAAGTAAGGTTTATTCACCAATGTTGGGATGGTTTAATGATGAACATTGTCAATCTTTTGAAATAAATAAGAGCTTCACTTATATGTGCAAACTGAGTTGCAATATTTTCATGCCTTCTACTTCTTGTGCTAATTTTTTGGCTTTAGATTTTATGAACTATGCAAGTTACTCATCTATTCATGTGTCATATATGCAAAAATCAAGGGAAGTAAAAATGGATGACATATACATATACAACATGTACACCTTGTCTCTTTTGTTAGCCACATTTCAGATTAAGCAACGCCGAGGACGGCTTTATTTTCAAGAAGGGGAGGATGTTGAGGACATGACTACCTTGGATATGACCAAAAATATTGCATATATGCATATTTGTCAGGTGATTTCTAGTGCAAACTATTCAATAATCTATTTATGTTATCCAGAACAAAAATACTTCACACACTTTTGTGTTTTGTCTAATTGCAGGTGTATGGGACATTTGTACAATCCACATATGAAGATAAGGAAGAAAGAGATGTTTATTTTCTGTCCAAAAAGTTCTTTCACGTCACTTTTGGCCCAAGAGAAGATAGAGTCTAAGTCTCTCACGTTCTGGATTCAGATTCGGACTGCACAGACACACCTGACTCAAAACGCACACAAGTTTTTCATACGGACTCCGAATTGGGTGATTCTTTTTTTGTTGGAAACTATATTTCGTGCACTTTCCAACCCAATTGGAATCACCTTCAAATTCGTCCGGAGCGTTGAGTTGTGGACGAAACAATCTGATGCTGCAGCAGAATCCGAGTCAAACTACAAGTCCAAAGGTGTTACATCACCTCCACTTGGGCCCATTGGCCTTGTACGACCTAGATTTAGTTTTAGGATGCCTTGGGACGTCCTCCCACCTCCTTGGCCGCCACCCCTTGCTCTTATATAAGTAGATCCATCTAGTAGCTTTTCCTTGGGATTTTTTTAGTTAAAAGTTAGCCATTGCAACTTCGTGTACTTCGTTTGTGTCCAACGACCAGACCAAGACCGCTTACGGATCCCCACCTTTATCAATACTTCATATATATTCGCAATATTCAGATTGCTTTTATCATATTCTTGCTCGTTCTTCGATTGCTTGCAGGAATAGACCTTCGTGGTCAGGTTGATCGTGCTCCGGCGTGGTCAATAACCTCAGGAGATTGGTTTAGCGATTGCTAAGGCGCAACGTCGTGCACGTTTGTAGTCGGATCGTCAAAGTCGTCTCCACCAAATCGGTAGTATCATCTCATCGAAAGATCGGGACACCCCGCCTCTATCACTGCAGATTTTGGGGTGAGTCCCACTTTTAACATTGCAGATTTGAAGCCTTATTTGGGTGAGGAAGATGAACTTCCGTCGAGGACGACTTCATTTCAAGAAGGGGAGGATGATGAGGACATCAATACCATTGTTACACCCACAGCCCCTACTGCTACATATACGGGACCAATTACTAGAGCTCGCGCACGCCAATTAAGTTATCAGGTACTTTCGTTTCTTGGTAATGTTTCTAATGTTCATGAGAATATGATGCTGCCTAAATTGGATACATTTGTTTTGCTTACAAATGAAGGGCCTAGCTTGGAGAAGGATGAACATTGGAGCAAGAACAAGCATGGAGATGATGCCATGCGCAAGGGGAACAAGAACGGAGTTACAAGTGATGATTTCAGGACTTTGAAGCCACCATAATGGGTGCATGAAGCCATGGACGAAATATACAAGATGCCACTTCATAAATTTCGTCCCGAGGCTATTATAGGTGCTGCGTCACCTTTTTATTGGGCCAGGCCCATGTAATTTCGAAATACATAAGTATAGGCTATTTTTAGAGTCCGTATGTGTGGGGAAACAAGAGATAGAGTTGATTTCGGACCCCTCCACCAAGGGCCACAAAATTCCCCCTCTCTTCCTCCATATATACAACCCTTTTGGCACCGTTTAGACTTTGGGTTTTGTTTAGATTAAAAGTTCGCCATAGCTGCAACTTCGCGTACTTCGTTTGTGTTCAACGACCAGACAAAGGCGTCACAGAACCCCACCTTGATCAATAAAGCTTTCATCTTATATTCGCAATATCCAGATTGCAATCTTAGTTTCTTGCTTGTTCTTCGTTTGCTCGCAGGAAACAGACCCTCGTGGTCAGGTTGATCGTGCTCCGGCGTGGTCAATAACCTCTCGGAGTTGGTTTAGCGATTGCTAAGGCGCGACGTCCTCGCACGTTCGTAGTCGGATCGTCAAAGTCGACTTCCACCAAAGCGATATCCATCATCTCATCGAAAGACGGGACACCTTTGCCTCTATCAAGTGGTATCAGATTTCCAGGTTGCTCGGTGAGATTTTACAGTTTTTCGTAGTTTAGATCGAGTCTGTCTTCATACCTATAGTCCACGAAAAAGCCACAAAAACAATTAGGGTTAGTTCATCATATCCGAACCAATCTGAGCCTTTGCATAATCTTTTTAGGGTTTTGCTTTGTTGAATTTGCGGTTGCATCGTCGTTTCTAGTTGCTGGTCTTAGTGTGTAGTCTTTTAGAGTTTCGAGTTCTGGTCATAAGTTGTCACGCCGCCGCCGGACCATCATCATCGCCCCTGCCATCTACCACCACCGCTCCGAATCCGTATCCATATACCACCACCAATCCGTGTCCATATACCACCACCGATCCATATCCATATAATACCACCGCTACCACCACCGCTGCCATATACCACCACCATATATCCACCACCAATCCGATTTCCTTGCTTATTAGGTTTGTTTTCGAGATCCATCTAGTTTCCGATTCGTGTTTCCTTGCCGGAGTAGGTTTCAGAAAAAAAAAGTCGGGTAGCCACGCTCCGTTTAGGCCCAAAATTTTTCGAAAACGCATTTTTCGAAAAAAAAATTGGCTATCCTATTTTTAGGTGTTTCTGAGTGTTTTGAGACAGGTGCCATTATAGGAAGTTTTTTTTGACCCGTTTCCAGTTTTTGGGTCCGGGCAGTCGAAAAAAAAAATTGGTCGAAAAAATTTCGTGCCCATCCTGTCAGTTTGAGCTAGGAAGAGTTTTGAGACACTCGCCATTATAGTAATTTTTCGCAAAAAAAACAGCGCAAAAAAAAGAGCGAAAAAAAATTCAGAGTGTGCTTTTCCCTTGTTTACGTGCCGCGCCGTGATTTTGTTGGTGTTCTAGGCTCGCGTCTCTAGCACAGTCTAGCCTATGACCAGCACAGTACCGTCGTTGAGCGTTTATTCAACTTTGCATCTCTGAATTTATTATTGCTGACCCTTTTTGCTACCATACTATAAGCCTTCCCAGCTCCACATACATCTACGTCGTGTGTTTGACTCTCCCTGGTAATCGCTCTATCCAAGCTTTGAGAGTTTTTGACTACAACGGTTGCCGATCACCGCCTGCTGCTAGGTAAGAACTGGTAAGAATTTGAGATTTGCTTGACGGATTTGTGATACACCACCACCACTTCTTAGTAGTCTGTAGGATCATATTCCTGTGTGTTTCTATTGCTGCTAACCATGCCAGGATCACAAGCCGACGAGATTGACTGGGAGAACTTATCGAACAAGGAGCTTCATGATAAGTTTCAGCAAATGATGACTGAACAGGTACAAGATGTGCTGAACAATTTTGAAGAGGCCATGGAGAAGATCACTGGCCTTGAGAAGACGTTCGAAACAAAGCTCGATAACAGATTTAATGAATTTCTTGCGCGTCTTCCACCACCGGCTGCACCTGTCGCACCTCTGCAACAACAACAACTACGCCCCCTTCCGAATCAGTATGGACGAGCACAGCGTGTTCCTATTGAGCCAGGACAAAATTCTGGTGCCGCTGCTACTGCTGTTGGTGCTTCTTTGGCTCCTGCTACTGCTCCTGCTGGTACCCAGGAGGATGATGAGTATGCGGGCGATTATGAGGATGAGGTTGATCAAAATCAGATCTACGAGCAGCCACCAGCACCACCACCAGCAGGTCGACCTCAGGTATATATTCATAATGGTAGGCCTGCACCACCACCTCAGGTACGCGATGATGTCCATATTCCTAAACTGAAATTGAATATTCCACCATTTGAGGGTAGATATGTTCCTGATATATATCTTACTTGGGAGTTAGAAACTGAACAACGATTTACATGTTTACAATATCCTGAGGAGAGACGAGTTGCTGCTGCTGTTTGTGCTTTCACTAGTTTTGCATGTGTATGGTGGTCTGAACATTGTAGATTATATCCTATTCCAACTACTTGGGCTGCTTTGAAAACTGCTATGCGTACGCATTGGGTTCCACCATATTATCAACGTGAATTGCTTCAAAAATTGCAGCGTTTAAGACAAGGAAAAAATTCTGTAGAAGAATATTATCAGGAATTACAAACTGGCATGATTAGATGTGGTATTGTTGAGGAGAATGAAGCTATGCTTGCACGTTTTCTGGGTGGATTAGATAGAGAGATTCAGACCATTCTAGACTATAAGGAGTATACTAATATCACTCGTTTATTCCATGATGAGGACATGACTACCTTGGATATGACCAAAAATATTGCATATATGCATATTTGTCAGGTGATTTCTAGTGCAAATTATTCAATAATCTATTTATGTTATCCAGAACAAAAATACTTCACACACTTTTGTGTTTTGTCTAATTGCAGGTGTATGGGACATTTGTACAATCCACATATGAAGATAAGGAAGAAAGAGATGTTTATTTTCTGTCCAAAAAGTTCTTTCACGTCACTTTTGGCCCAAGAGAAGATAGAGTCCAAGTCTCTCACGTTCTGGATTCAGATTCGGACTGCACAGACATACCTGACTCAAAACGCACACAAGTTTTTCATACGGACTCCGAATTGGGTGATTCTTTTTTTGTTGGAAACTAGATTTCGTGCAATTTCCAACCCAATTGGAATCACCTTCAAATTCGTCCGGAGCGTTGAGTTGTGGACGAAACAATCTGATGCTGCAGCAGAATCCGAGTCAAACTACAAGTCCAAAGGTGTTACATCACCTCCACTTGGGCCCATTGGCCTTGTACGACCTAGATTTAGTTTTAGGCTGCCTTGGGACGTCCTCCCACCTCCTTGGACGCCACCCCTTGCTCCTATATAAGTAGATCCATCTAGTAGCTTTTCCTTGGGATTTGTTTAGTTAAAAGTTAGCCATTGCAACTTCGTGTACTTCGTTTGTGTCCAACGACCAGACCAAGACCGCTTACGGATCCCCACCTTTGTCAATACTTCATATATACTCGCAATATTCAGATTGCTTTTATCATATTCTTGCTTGTTCTTCGATTGCTTGCAGGAATAGACCTTTGTGGTCAGGTTGATTGTGCTCCGGCGTGGTCAATAACCTCTCGGAGTTGGTTTAGCGATTGCTAAGGCGTGACGTCCTCGCACATTCGTAGTCGGATCGTCAAAGTCGACTTCCACCAAAGCGAAATCCACCATCTCATCGAAAGACGGGACACCTTTGCCTCTATCAAGTGGTATCAGTTTTCAGGTTGCTCGGTGAGAATTTCCAGTTTTCCTAGATTAGATTTATTTTCTTACCTATTGTCCAAGAAAAAGCCACAAAAAAGAGTTAGATCTATTCATCCTTGGTCCAAGCCAGTCTGAGCCTTTGCAATTTTCTTTTCATTGCTTGCATAGTTGAATTATCGGTTGCATCGTCGCGTCGAGTTGCTGGTCTTAGTGTCTAGTTCGTTTAGAGTTTCGAGTTCTGTTCATATTAGTCACGCCACCGCTGCATCATTATCTCTTCCGCTGTCCACCACCCATCCATCAATTTCCACCACGTGCTACCCACCATTCATTGTCATAATAATAGTTGAGATCGTTCACATCTTCACTTGATCCAATCTGCATCTTATCGAGTTTTTTTTGGAAAGAGGGAGAAAAAGAGAGAGAAAAAAACGAGAAAAAAAGGAGAAAAAAAATTAGAGAGAAAAAAAGGAGAGAAAGAAAAAAAAAGTGTGAGGAAAAAAAAAGAGAAGAAAAAAAACAAAAAAATCGGCACAAACTTTTTCAGAGGAAAGTTGGAGACAAAGTTGTTGATATATCCTGCTTGGCTGTTGTTTCACCTCATTATCTTTACTGCCGTTGTGATCTTCACTTATATCTTGCTGTCCAGAGCTACTTAGTATCCTTCATTGATGCTAGTTGTGCTACGACGTGACCTCATTAGTGTTCTAGGCTCGCGTCTCTAGTCCGGTCTAGCCTAGGACCAGCACAGTACCGTCGTTGAGCGTTTATTCAACATTGCATCTTTGAATTGATTATTGCTAATCTTTTGCTACCATATATAGCCAACCCAGCTCCACATATTTCTACACCGTGTATACGTACGCTCCCCTAGCAATCGCTTTACTCAATATTCGGAGTTACTTGACACCGCTGGTTGCCGATCACCGCCTGCTGCATGGTAAGAACTTGTAAGACATTGATATTTGCTTTACTGTGAGCGTTTTACCACCACATCCTAGTAGTTATAGGAACATTATTTTTGGGTTTTGTTTCTTGTTCTACTAATCATGACAGGATCCAGAGTCAATTCATGGGCTTTGTCGATCGCGGGAGACGTGCCACCGCCTTTGCAAATACCACAACTGTCACGAGAGGTGCACAAACATCCAAATGCACATGATCAGGTTAATGTATCTATACCACCATTTAATGGCCGTTTTAAACCTGCTTTATATATTGAATGGGAGTTCGACATAAAAAATATATTTGCTTCCCATAATTTCGATGAACATAAAAAGGTTAAGGTTGCGGTTGGTTCTTTCACTGGTTATGCTTTGGTTTGGTGGAGTGAATATTGTCGGTTACACCCTGATTATATACCTACTACTTGGGATGATTTGAAACTTGCCATGCGACATACTTTCGTCCCTGCTTATTATACTCGTGACATGATTAAGAAGTTGCAACACTTAAAACAAGGTAGTGAAACTGTAACAAAATATTATGATGATTTACAAACTACCTTGTTGCATTCCTCTTTAGAAGAAAGTGAAGATGATTTTATGGATAGATTTTGGGGAGGATTAAACCGTGATATTCAAGAGATACTAATTCATGAAGAGTGTTATCCTATGGACCATTTGTTTCATCTTGCTTGCAAAGCTGAACAGGAAATAAAACGACGTGTTGGCCACGAGGAGAACAAGCGCACGGTGCACATTCCAAGAGTTGATTTGATTGTTCCTTCAACTACTAGGCATACTATGACAACCACATCCGTCGTTGTCAGGACTACATCACCTCCACCATGTGACACATCGCCCCCGAGAGTGGCTACATCATCTGAGTTGATCATAAGAGGTAATGACAAAGGTACTGATCTTCCATCTCTACATGAGAATGATGAATGCCTTGTCAATTTGAATGCACCATCTGATGAGCTACCCACTACTTTAATCACACCACCTATTTTAGAGGACTACGTTGATAATTTGACTTTGCCATGTGATCAAACAACTGAAATACCAACAATTTTGAGTGCACCCATTGAATTAACTATTGATGCAAAAGAACCAATGTTTAATCATTTTGATATGACCTCTAATCTTGGTCATGATTCTGTGTTGAATGACTTATTGCATGTTTGCTTATTTAAGCATGTTGTAGCATGTAAATTTGATGCAAGTAAGGTTTATTCACCAATGTTGGGATGGTTTAATGATGAACATTGTCAATCTTTTGAAATGAATAAGAGCTTCACTTATATGTGTAAACTAAGTTGCAATATTTTCATGCCTTCTACTTCTTGTGCTAATTTTTTGGCTTTAGATTTTATGAACTATGCAAGTTACTCATCTATTCATGTGTCATATATGCAAAAATCAAGGGAAGTAAAAATGGATGACATATACATATACAACATGTACACCTTGTCTCTTTTGTTAGCCACATTTCAGATTAAGCAACGCCGAGGACGGCTTTATTTTCAAGAAGGGGAGGATGATGAGGACAGGACTACCTTGGATATGACCAAAAATATTGCATATATGCATATTTGTCAGGTGATTTCTAGTGCAAACTATTCAATAATCTATTTATGTTATCCAGAACAAAAATACTTCACACACTTTTGTGTTTTGTCTAATTGCACGTGTATGGGACATTTGTACAATCCACATATGAAGATAAGGAAGAAAGAGATGTTTATTTGCTGTCCAAAAAGTTCTCTCACGTCACTTTTGGCCCAAGAGAAGATAGAGTCCAAGTCTCTCACGTTCTGGATTCAGATTCGGACTGCACAGACACACCTGACTCAAAACGCACACAAGTTTTTCATACGGACTCCGAATTGGGTGATTCTTTTTTTTGTTGGAAACTAGATTTCGTGCACTTTCCAACCCAATTGGAATCACCTTCAAATTCGTCCGGAGCGTTGAGTTGTGGACGAAACAATCTGATGCTGCAGCAGAATCCGAGTCAAACTACAAGTCCAAAGGTGTTACATCACCTCCACTTGGGCCCATTGGCCTTGTACGACCTAGATTTAGTTTTAGGCTGCCTTGGGACATCCTCCCACCTCCTTGGCCGCCACCCCTTGCTCCTATATAAGTAGATCCATCTAGTAGCTTTTCCTGGGGATTTGTTTAGTTAAAAGTTAGCCATTGCAACTTCGTGTACTTCGTTTGTGTCCAACGACCAGACCAAGACCGCTTACGGATCCCCACCTTTATCAATACTTCATATATACTCGCAATATTCAGATTGCTTTTATCATATTCTTGCTCGTTCTTCGATTGCTTGCAGGAATAGACCTTCGTGGTCAGGTTGATTGTGCTCCAGCATGGTCAATAACCTCTCGGAGTTGGTTTAGCGATTGCTAAGGCGCAACGTCGTGCACGTTTGTAGTCGGATCATCAAAGTCATCTCCACCAAATCGATAGTTATCATCTCATCGAAAGATCGGGACACCCCGCCTATACCAATGTTTAATCATTTTGATATGACCTCTAATCTTGGTGATGATTCTGTGTTGAATGACTTATTGCATGTTTGCTTATTTAAGCATGTTGTAGCATGTAAATTTGATGCAAGTAAGGTTTATTCACCAATGTTGGGATGGTTTAATGATGAACATTGTCAATCTTTTGAAATGAATAAGAGCTTCACTTATATGTGCAAACTGAGTTGCAATATTTTCATGCCTTTTACTTCTTGTGCTAATTTTTTGGCTTTAGATTTTATGAACTATGCAAGTTACTCATCTATTCATGTGTCTTATATGCAAAAATCAAGGGAAGTAAAAATGGATGACATATACATATACAACATGTACACCTTGTCTCTTTTGTTAGCCACATTTCAGATTAAGCAACGCCGAGGACGGCTTTATTTTCAAGAAGGGGAGGATGATGAGGACATGACTACCTTGGATATGACCAAAAATATTGCATATATGCATATTTGTCAGGTGATTTCTAGTGCAAACTATTCAATAATCTATTTATGTTATCCAGAACAAAAATACTTCACACACTTTTGTGTTTTGTCTAATTGCAGGTGTATGGGACATTTGTACAATCCACATATGAAGATAAGGAAGAAAGAGATGTTTATTTTCTGTCCAAAAAGTTCTTTCACGTCACTTTTGGCCCAAGAGAAGATAGAGTCCAAGTCTCTCACGTTCTGGATTCAGATTCGGACTGCACAGACATACCTGACTCAAAACGCACACAAGTTTTTCATACGGACTCCGAAATGGGTGATTCTTTTTTTGTTGGAAACTAGATTTCGTGCACTTTCCAACCCACTTGGAATCACCTTCAAATTCGTCCGGAGCGTTGAGTTGTGGACGAAACAATCTGATGCTGCAGCAGAATCCGAGTCAAACTACAAGTCCAAAGGTGTTACATCACCTCCACTTGGGCCCATTGGCCTTGTACGACCTAGATTTAGTTTTAGGCTGCCTTGGGACGTCCTCCCACCTCCTTGGACGCCACCCCTTGCTCCTATATAAGTAGATCCATCTAGTAGCTTTTCCTTGGGATTTGTTTAGTTAAAAGTTAGTCATTGCAACTTCGTGTACTTCGTTTGTGTCCAACGACCAGACCAAGAACGCTTACGGATCCCCACCTTTATCAATACTTCATATATACTCGCAATATTCAGATTGCTTTTATCATATTCTTGCTTGTTCTTCGATTGCTTGCAGGAATAGACCTTCGTGGTCAGGTTGATTGTGCTCCGGCGTGGTCAATAACCTCTCGGAGTTGGTTTAGCGATTGCTAAGGCGCAATGTCGTGCACATTTGTAGTCGGATCGTCAAAGTCGTCTCCACCAAATCGATAGTTATCATCTCATCGAAAGATCGGGACACCTCGCCTTTATCATTCCATCTTGCTTGTAAAGCTGAACGTGAAGTGCAGGATCGACAAGCATTGGGGCGAACTAACTTTTCTGCAGGCCGACCTTCATCATGGACACCACGTGCATCTTCTACTTCAACTGCACCAGCACCTCCATCCGGTGCCACCTCCAGCCGTGATACAAGAAAACATGCACAACCACCATTATCTGCCTAGAGCACACCCGCGGGGCCTGCACAGCGTTCTTCTTCTTCCATGGCATCAACAGGGCACACAAGTGATATTATTTGTCGTCGTTGTAAGGGAGGAGGTCATTATGCGAGGGAATGCAAATCTCCGCGTGTGATGATTGCTACCGCGGATGGTGGATATGAGTCCGCTAGTGACTATGATGAGGAGACATTGGCTCTTATTACACGTGAAGAACATGGTGGAGATGATTCTGATCATGAGACGCAATACATGGCTCCTGAAGACGCTAACAGGTATGAATGTTTAGTTGCTCAACGTGTTTTGAGTGTGCAGGTCACACAAGCTGAGCAAAATCAGAGGCACAATTTGTTCCATACCAAGGGAGTTGTGAAGGAACGTTCTGTGCGCGTCATCATAGACGGAGGGAGCTGCAACAACTTGGCTAGCATGGAGATGGTGGAGAAGCTTTCTCTCACCACAAGACCACATCCACATCCTTACTACATCCAATGGTTCAACAACAGCGGCAAGGTTAAGGTAACACGTACTGTTCATGTGCATTTTAGTATCTCTACATATGCTGATTATGTTGATTGTGATGTGGTACCTATGCAAGCATGTTCCTTATTACTTGGTAGACCATGGCAATTTGATAAAAATTCTGTACACCATGGTAGAAACAATCACTATACTCTTGTTCATAAGGATAAAAATATTACTTTGCTTCCTATGACCCCTGATTCCATTTTGAAAGATGATATTAATAGAGCTAATAAAGCACAACAGGAGAAGAATAAGAGTGAAAATCAGATTGTGGCAAAAGAATTTGAGCAACAAATGAAGCCTAATAATAAGCCATCTAGTGTTGCTTCTGAAATTAAATTGAAAAGTGCATGTTTATTTGCCACCAAATCTGATATTGATGAACTAGATTTCAGCAAATCTGTTTGCTATGCTTTTGTGTGCAAAGAGGCATTATTTTCATTCGAGGACGTGCCTTCCTCTTTGCCTCCTGCTGTCACTAACATTTTGCAGGAGTTCGCTGACGTTTTTCCACAAGACGTGCCACCGGGATTACCGCCTATTCGAGGGATTGAGCATCAGATTGACTTAATTCCCGGTGCTTCACTGCCAAACCGTGCACCATACCGTACCAATCCAGAGGAGACGAAGGAGATTATGCGTCAAGTACAAGAGCTTCTCGACAAAGGTTATATACGCGAATCCCTTAGTCCTTGTGCTGTTCCTATTATTCTAGTGCCGAAAAAGGATGGTACATCACGTATGTGTGTTGATTGTAGAGGCATTAATAATATTACTATTCGTTATCGTCATCCTATTCCTAGGCTAGATGATATGCTTGATGAATTGAGTGGCTCTACAATATTCTCCAAAGTTGATTTGCGTAGTGGCTACCATCAAATTCGTATGAAATTGGGAGATGAATGGAAAATAGCATTTAAAACTAAGTTTGGATTATACGAGTGGTTAGTCATGCCTTTTGGGTTAACTAATGCACCTAGTACTTTCAGGAGATTAATGAACGAAGTTTTACGTGCTTTCATGGGACGATTTGTGGTAGTTTACTTTGATGACATATTGATTTATAGCAGATCTTTGGAGGAACATTTGGAACATTTACGTGCTGTTTTTATTGCTCTACGTGATGCACGTTTGTTTGGTAACCTTGGGAAGTGCACCTTTTGCACCGACCGAGTATCTTTTCTTGGCTATGTTGTTACTCCACAGGGAATTGAAGTTGATAAAGCCAAGATTGAAGCTATTGAGAGTTGGCCGCAGCCCAAAACGGTCACACAAGTGAGGAGTTTTCTTGGCCTCGCTGGATTCTATAGGCGTTTTGTGAGAGATTTCAGCACCATTGCTGCACCTCTCAATGAGCTTACAAAGAAAGATGTGCCTTTTCTTTGGGGTACCGCACAGGAAGAAGCCTTCACGGTATTGAAAGATAAGTTGACACATGCTCCTTTACTCCAACTTCCTGATTTTAATAAGATTTTTGAGCTTGAATGTGATGCTAGTGGAATTGGATTAGGAGGTGTGTTATTACAAGATGGCAAACCCGTTGCATACTTTTCTGAAAAATGGCACGACTCAATCCTCATGGTTTATATATGCCTTTGCCTGTACCTAGTGTTCCTTGGGAGGATATATCTATGGATTTTGTTTTAGGTTTACCTCGAACAAAGAAGGGGAGGGATAGCATATTTGTTGTCGTGGATAGATTCTCGAAAATGGCACACTTTATACCATGTCATAAAAGCGATGATGCTGTTAATGTTGCTGATTTGTTCTTTCGTGAAATTATTCGCTTGCATGGTGTGCCAAATACTATTGTTTCAGATCGTGATACTAAATTTCTTAGCCACTTTTGGAGATGTTTATGGGCTAAGTTGGGGACTAAACTGCTTTTTAGTACTACTTGTCACCCCCAAACTGATGGACAAACTGAAGTAGTCAATAGAACGTTATCTACTATGCTTAGGGCTGTTTTGAAGAATAATAAGAAAATGTGGGAGGAATGCTTGCCTCATATTGAATTTGCTTATAATCGTTCATTGCATTCTACTACTAAGATGTGCCCTCTTGAAGTTGTGTATGGTTTCCTACCTCGTGCACCTATTGATTTGTTGCCTCTTCCATCTTCGGAGAAGGTTAATTTTGATGCTAAACAACGTGCTGAATTGATTTTAAAAATGCATGAGTTAACTAAGGAAAACATTGAGCGCATGAATGCTAAATATAAACTTGCTGGAGATAAGGGTAGAAAACATGTTGTGTTTGCACCTGGAGATCTTGTTTGGTTACATTTGCGTAAGGATAGATTTCCTGATTTGCGCAAATCAAAGTTAATGCCAAGTGCTGATGGTCCTTTTAAGGTGTTAGAGAAAATAAATGATAATGCATATAAACTTGAGCTGCCTGCAGATTTTGGGGTTAGTCCCACTTTTAACATTGCAGATTTGAAGCCTTATTTGGGTGAGGAAGATGAACTTCCGTCGAGGACGACTTCATTTCAAGAAGGGGAGGATGATGAGGACATCAATACAATTGTTACACCCACAGCCCCTGCTGCTATACATACTGGACCAATTACTAGAGCTCGTGCACGCCAACTAAATTACCAGGTACTTTCGTTTCTTGGTAATGATTCTAATGTTCATGAGAATATGATGCTGCCTAAATTGGATACATTTGTTTTGCTTACAAATGAAGGGCCTAGCTTGGAGAAGGATGAACATTGGAGCAAGAACAAGCATGGAGATGATGGCATGCGCAAGGGGAACAAGAACGGGATTTATAGCAGATCTTTGGAAGAACATTTGGAACATTTACGTGCTGTTTTTATTGCTCTACGTGATGCACGTTTGTTTGGTAACCTTGGGAAGTGCACCTTTTGCACCGACCGAGTATCTTTTCTTGGCTATGTTGTTACTCCACAGGGAATTGAAGTTGACAAAGCCAAGATTGAAGCTATTGAGAGTTGGCCGCAGCCCAAAACAGTCACACAAGTGAGGAGTTTTCTTGGCCTCGCTGGATTCTATAGGCGTTTTGTGAGAGATTTCAGCACCATTGCTGCACCTCTCAATGAGCTTACAAAGAAAGATGTGCCTTTTCTTTGGGGTACCGCACAGGAAGAAGCCTTCACGGTATTGAAAGATAAGTTGACACATGCTCCTTTACTCCAACTTCCTGATTTTAATAAGACTTTTGAGCTTGAATGTGATGCTAGTGGAATTGGATTAGGAGGTGTGTTATTACAAGATGGCAAACCTGTTGCATACTTTTCTGAAAAATTGAGTGGGCCTAGTCTGAATTATTCTACTTATGATAAAGAATTATATGCTCTTGTTCGGACTTTAGAAACATGGCAACATTATTTATGGCCCAAAGAATTTGTTATACATTCTGATCATGAATCTTTGAAACATATTAAAAGTCAAGCTAAACTGAATCGTAGACATGCTAAATGGATTGAATTCATTAAGACTTTCCCTTATGTCATTAAACACAAGGGAAAAGAAAATGTTATTGCTGATGCATTGTCTCGTCGCTATACTATGCTTTCACAACTTGACTTCAAAATATTTGGTTTGGAGACCATCAAAGATCAATATGTGCATGATGCTGATTTTAAAGATGTAATGCAGAATTGTAAAGAAGGAAGAATGTGGAACAAGTTTGTTGTTAACGATGGATTTGTGTTTCGTGCTAACAAGCTATGCATTCCAGCTAGCTCCGTTCGTCTTTTGTTGTTGCAGGAGGCGCATGGAGGAGGATTAATGGGACACTTTGGCGTGAAGAAGACGGAGGACGTACTTGCTACACATTTCTTTTGGCCAAAGATGAGACGGGATGTTGAGCGTTTTATTGCTCGCTGCACTACATGTCAAAAAGCTAAGTCACGACTCAATCCTCATGGTTTATATATGCCTTTGCCTGTACCTAGTGTTCCTTGGGACGATATATCTATGGACTTTGTTTTATGTTTACCTCGAACAAAGAAGGGGAGGGATAGCATATTTGTTGTCGTGGATAGATTCTCGAAAATGGCACACTTTATACCATGTCATAAAAGTGATGATGCTGTTAATGTTGCTGATTTGTTCTTTCGTGAAATTATTCGCTTGCATGGTGTGCCAAATACTATTGTTTCAGATCGTGATACTAAATTTCTTAGCCACTTTTGGAGATGTTTATGGGCTAAGTTGGGGACTAAACTGCTTTTTAGTACTACTTGTCACCCCCAAACTGATGGACAAACTGAAGTAGTCAATAGAACGTTGTCTACTATGCTTAGGGCTGTTTTGAAGAATAATAAGAAAATGTGGGAGGAATGCTTGCCTCATATTGAATTTTCTTATAATCGTTCATTGCATTCTACTACTAAGATGTGCCCTTTTGAAGTTGTGTATGGTTTCCTACCTCATGCACCTATTGATTTGTTGCCTCTTCCATCTTCGGAGAAGGTTAATTTTGATGCTAAACAACGTGCTGAATTGATTTTAAAAATGCATGAGTTAACTAAGGAAAACATTGAGCGCATGAATGCTAAATATAAACTTGCTGGAGATAAGGGTAGAAAACATGTTGTGTTTGCACCTGGAGATCTTGTTTGGTTACATTTGCGTAAGGATAGATTTCCTGATTTGCGCAAATCAGAGTTAATGCCACGTGCTGATGGTCCCTTTAAGGTGTTAGAGAAAATAAATGATAATGCATATAAACTTGAGCTGCCTGCAGATTTTGGGGTTAGTCCCACTTGTAACATTGCAGATTTGAAGCCTTATTTGGGTGAGGAAGATGAACTTCCGTCGAGGACGACTTCATTTCAAGAAGGGGAGGATGATGAGGACATCAATACAATTGTTACACCCATAGCCCCTGCTGCTATACATACTGGACCAATTACTAGAGCTCGTGCACGCCAACTAAATTACCAGGTACTTTCGTTTCTTGGTAATGATTCTAATGTTTATGAGAATATGATGCTGCCTAAATTGGATACATTTGTTTTGCTTACAAATGAAGGGCCTAGCTTGGAGAAGGATGAACATTGGAGCAAGAACAAGCATGGAGATGATGCCATGCGCAAGGGGAACAAGAACGGAGTTACAAGTGATGATTTCAGGACTTTGAAGCCACCATAATGGGTGCATGAAGCCTTGGACGAAATATACAAGATGCCACTTCATAAATTTCGTCCCGAGGCTATTTTAGGTGCTGCGTCACCTTATTATTGGGCCAGGCCGATGTAATTTCGAAATACATAAGTATAGGCTATTTTTAGAGTCCGTATGTGTGGGGAAACAAGAGATAGGGTTGATTTCGGACCCCTCCACCAAGGGCCACGAAATTCCCCCCCTCTTCCTCCATATATACAACCCTTAGGGCATCGTTTATACTTTGGGTTTTGTTTAGATTAAAAGTTCGCCATAGCTGCAACTTCGCGTACTTCGTTTGTGTTCAACGACCAGACAAAGGCGTCACAGAACCCCACCTTGATCAATAAAGCTTTCATCTTATATTCGCAATATCCAGATTGCAATCTCAGTTTCTTGCTTGTTCTTTGTTTGCTCGCAGGAAACAGACCCTCGTGGTCAGGTTGATCGTGCTCCGGCGTGGTCAATAACCTCTCAGAGTTGGTTTAGCGATTGCTAAGGCGCGACATCCTCGCACGTTCGTAGTCGGATCGTCAAAGTCGACTTCCACCAAAGCGAAATCCACCATCTCATCGAAAGACGGGACACCTTTGCCTCTATCAACGTGTAAAGGAGAAGATTCACCTTTGTGTGTGTGAAGTAGAGGTCGCACGTGTCACTTGCCAAACAGACTCTTGACATGGTGATGATCGTAGGATGCTCCGCATCAGACTTGGCGTGAAGTAGGGCTTGTTGCGACTTGTAAGTAGGCGCATCTCGAGCATCTTCATGATAATGTTATCGTTGTCGTGCTTGAGCTCGATGTAGATGTCGTTCATCGTCGTCGTGCACATGTTGCTTGGAGGTGACTTGCCCTTCATGACGAGGTGGATCACAAACACGATGGTGGTCGCCATGGAGATGTGGACGAGGACGACTTGCGCTTGCATTATTTTTGCACTCCGAAGACTTATGACTTGAACGTCGCCACCTTGAGGATGATGAAGGGGAAGAACGGTTTATCAACAAGGTCCGAATCTCCTCTGATAGAGGCAAAGGTGTCCTGCCTTTCGATGAGATGATGGATATCGCTTTGGTGGCAGTCGACTTTGACGATCCGACTACGAATGTGCGAGGACGTCGCGCCTTAGCAATCGCTAAACCAACTCCGAGAGGTTATTGACCACGCCGGAGCACGATCAACCTGACCACGAGGGTCTGTTTCCTGCAAGCAAACGAAGAACAAGCAAGAAACTAAGATTGCAATCTGGATATTGCGAATATAAGATGAAAGCTTTATTGATCTAGGTGGGGTTCTGTGACGCCTTTGTCTGGTCGTTGAACACAAACGAAGTACGCGAAGTTGCAGCTATGGCGAAATTTTAATCTAAACAAAACCCAAAATCTAAACGGTGCCCTAAGGGCTGTATATATGGAGGAAGAGAGGGGAATTTCGTGGCCCTTGGTGGAGGGGTCCGAAATCAACCCTATCTCTTGTTTCTCCACACATACGGACTCTAAAAATAGCCTATACTTATGTATTTCGAAATTACATGGGCCTGGCCCAATAAAAAGGTGACGCAGCACCTATAATAGCCTCGGGACGAAATTTATGAAGTGGCATCTTGTATATTTCGTCCAAGGCTTCATGCACCCATTATGGTGGCTTCAAAGTCCTGAAATCATCACTTGTAACTCCGTTCTTGTTCCCCTTGCGCATGGCATCATCTCCATGCTTGTTCTTGCTCCAATGTTCATCCTTCTCCAAGCTAGGCCCTTCATTTGTAAGCAAAACAAATGTATCCAATTTAGGCAGCATCATATTCTCATGAACATTAGAATCATTACCAAGAAACGAAAGTACCTGATAATTTAATTGGCGTGCGCGAGCTCTAGTAATTGGTCCCGTATATGTAGCAGTAGGGCTGTGGGTGTAACAATGGTATTGATGTCCTCATCATCCTCCATCCTTGCATCCTGCTCCTCCTTTTGTGCGGAAAGCTTGTTGTTGATGTAGTTGTACATGCCGTGATAGAGGCGAGGGTGTCCCGATCTTTCGATGAGATGATAACTATCGATTTGGTGGAGACGACTTTGACGATCCGACTACAAACGTGCACGACGTTGCGCCTTAGCAATCGCTAAACCAACTCCGAGAGGTTATTGACCACGCTGGAGCACGATCAACCTGACCACGAAGGTCTATTCCTGCAAGCAATCGAAGAACGAGCAAGAATATGATAAAGCAATCTGAATATTGCGAATATATATGAAGTATTGATATTGGTGGGGATCCGTAAGCGGTCTTGGTCTGGTTGTTGGACACAAACGAAGTACACGAAGTTGCACTGGCTAACTTTTAACTAAACAAATCCCAAGGAAAAGCTACTAGATGGATCTACTTATATAGGAGCAAGGGGTGGCGGCCAAGGAGGTGGGAGGACGTCCCAAGGCAGCCTAAAACTAAATCTAGGTCGTACAAGGCCAATGGGCCCAAGTGGAGGTGATGTAACACCTTTGGACTTGTAGTTTGACTCGGATTCTGTTGCAGCATCAGATTGTTTCGTCCACAACTCAACGCTCCGGACGAATTTGAAGGTGATTCCAATTGGGCTGGAAAGTGCATGAAATCTAGTTTCCAACAAAAAAAGAATCACCCAATTCGGAGTCCGTATGAAAAACTTGTATGCGTTTTGAGTCAGGTGTGTCTGTGCAGTCCGAATCTGAATCCAGAACGTGAGAGACTTGGACTCTATCTTCTCTTGGGCCAAAAGTGACGTGAGAGAACTTTTTGGACAGCAAATAAACATCTCTTTCTTCCTTATCTTCATATGTGGATTGTACAAATGTCCCATACACCTGCAATTAGACAAAACACAAAAGTGTGTGAAGTATTTTTGTTCTGGATAACATAAATAGATTATTGAATAGTTTGCACTAGAAATCACCTGACAAATATGCATGTATGCAATATTTTTGGTCATATCCAAGGTAGTCATGTCCTCATCATCCTCCCCTTCTTGAAAATAAAGCCGTCCTCGGCGTTGCTTAATCTGAAATGTGGCTAACAAAAGAGACAAGGTGTACATGTTGTATATGTATATGTCATCCATTTTTACTTCCCTTGATTTTTGCATATATGACACATGAATAGATGAGTAACTTGCATAGTTCATAAAATCTAAAGCCAAAAAATTAGCACAAGAAGTAGAAGGCATGAAAATATTGCAACTCAGTTTGCACATATAAGTGAAGCTCTTATTCATTTCAAAAGATTGACAATGTTCATCATTAAACCATCCCAACATTGGTGAATAAACCTTACTTGCATCAAATTTACATGCTACAACATGCTTAAATAAGCAAACATGCAATAAGTCATTCAGCACAGAATCATCACCAAGATTAGAGGTCATATCAAAATGATTAAACATTGGTTCTTTTGCATCAATAGTTAATTCAATGGGTGCACTCAAAATTGTTGGTATTTCAGTTGTTTGATCACATGGCAAAGTCAAATTATCAACGTAGTCCTCTAAAATAGGTGGTGTGATCAAAGTAGTGGGTAGCTCATCAGATGGTGCATTCAAATTGACAAGGCATTCATCATTCTCATGTAGAGATGGAAGATCAGTACCTTTGTCATTACCTCTTATGATCAACTCAGATGATGTAGCCACTCTCGGGGGCGATGTGTCACATGGTGGAGGTGATGTAACACCTTTGGACTTGTAGTTTGACTCGGATTCTGCTGCAGCATCAGATTGTTTCGTCCACAACTCAATGCTCCGGACGAATTTGAAGGTGATTCCAATTGGGTTGGAAAGTGCACGAAATCTAGTTTCCAACAAAAAAAAGAATCACCCAATTCGGAGTCCGTATGAAAAACTTGTGTGCGTTTTGAGTCAGGTATGTCTGCGCAGTCCGAATCTGAATCCAGAACGTGAGAGACTTGGACTCTATCTTCTCTTGGGCCAAAAGTGACGTGAGAGAACTTTTTGAACAGCAAATAAACATCTCTTTCTTCCTTATCTTCATATGTGGATTGTACAAATGTCCCATACACCTGCAATTAGACAAAACACAAAAGTGTGTGAAGTATTTTTGTTCTGGATAACATAAATAGATTATTGAATAGTTTGCACTAGAAATCACCTGACAAATATGCATATATGCAATATTTTTGGTCATATCCAAGGTAGTCATGTCCTCATCATCCTCCGCTTCTTGAAAATAAAGCCGTCCTCGGCGTTGCTTAATCTGAAATGTGGCTAACAAAAGAGACAAGGTGTACATGTTGTATATGTATATGTCATCCATTTTTACTTCCCTTGATTTTTGCATATATGACACATGAATAGATGAGTAACTTGCATAGTTCATAAAATCTAAAGCCAAAAAATTAGCACAAGAAGTAGAAGGCATTAAAATATTGCAACTCAGTTTGCACATATAAGTGAAGCTCTTATTCATTTCAAAAGATTGACAATGTTCATCATTAAACCATCCCAACATTGGTGAATAAACCTTACTTGCATCAAATTTACATGCTACAACATGCTTAAATAAGCAAACATGCAATAAGTCATTCAACACAGAATCATCACCAAGATTAGAGGTCATATCAAAATGATTAAACATTGGTTCTTTTGCATCCATAGTTAATTCAATGGGTGCACTCAAAATTGTTGGTATTTCAGTTGTTTGATCACATGGCAAAGTCAAATTATCAACGTAGTCCTCTAAAATAGGTGGTGTGATCAAAGTAGTGGGTAGCTCATCAGATGGTGCATTCAAATTGACAAGGCATTCATCATTCTCATGTAGAGATGGAAGATCAGTACCTTTGTCATTATCTCTTATGATCAACTCAGATGATGTAGCCACTCTTGGGGGCGATGTGTCACATGGTGGAGGTGATGTAGTCCTGACAACAACGGATGTGGTTGTCATAGTATGCCTAGTAGTTGAAGGAACAATCATATCAACTCTTGGAATGTGCACCATGCGCTTGTTCTCCTCGTGGCCAACACGTCGTTTTATTTCCTGTTCAGCTTTGTAAGCAAGATGAAACAAATGGTCCATAGGATAACACTCTTCATGAATTAGTATCTCTTGAATATCACGGTTTAATCCTCCCCAAAATCTATCCATAAAATCATCTTCACTTTCTTCTAAAGAGGAATGCAACAAGGTAGTTTGTAAATCATCATAATATTTTATTACAGTTTCACTACCTTGTTTTAAGTGTTGCAACTTCTTAATCATGTCACGAGTATAATAAGTAGGGACGAAAGTATGTCGCATGGCAAGTTTCAAATCATCCCAAGTAGTAGGTATATAATCAGTGTGTAACCGACAATATTCACTCCACCAAACCAAAGCATAACCAGTGAAAGAACCAACCGCAACCTTAACCTTTTTATGTTCATCGAAATTATGGGAAGCAAATATATTTTTTATGTCGAACTCCCATTCAATATATAAAGCAGGTTTAAAACGGCCATTAAATGGTGGTATAGATACATTAACCTGATCATGTGCATTTGGATGTTTGTGCACCTCTCGTGACGGTTGTGGTATTTGCAAAGGTGGTGGCACGTCTCCCGCGATCGACAAAGCCCATGAATTGACTCTGGATCCTGTCATGATTAGTAGAACAAGAAACAAAACCCAAAAATAATGTTCCTATAACTACTAGGATGTGGTGGTAAAACGCTCACAGTAAAGCAAATATCAATGTCTTACAAGTTCTTACCATGCAGCAGGCGGTGATCGGCAACCAGCGGTGTCAAGTGATGAGGACATGACTATCTTGGATATGACCAAAAATATTGCATATATGCATATTTGTGAGGTGATTTCTAGTGCAAACTATTCAATAATCTATTTATGTTATCCAGAACAAAAATACTTCACACACTTTTGTGTTTTGTCTAATTGCAGGTGTATGGGACATTTGTACAATCCACATATGAAGATAAGGAAGAAAGAGATGTTTATTTGCTGTCCAAAAAGTTCTCTCACATCACTTTTGGCCCAAGAGAAGATAGAGTCCAAGTCTCTCACGTTCTGGATTCAGATTCGGACTGCACAGACATACCTGACTCAAAACGCACACAAGTTTTCATACAGACTCCGAATTGGGTGATTCTTTTTTTGTTGGAAACTAGATTTCGTGCACTTTCCAACCCAATTGGAATCACCTTCAAATTCGTCCGGGGCGTTGAGTTGTGGACGAAACAATCTGATGCTGCAACAGAATCCGAGTCAAACTACAAGTCCAAAGGTGTTACATCACCTCCACTTGGGCCCATTGGCCTTGTACGACCTAGATTTAGTTTTAGGCTGCTTTGGGACGTCCTCCCACCTCCTTGGCCGCCACCCCTTGCTCCTATATAAGTAGATCCATCTAGTAGCTTTTCCTTGGGATTTGTTTAGTTAAAAGTTAGCCATTGCAACTTCGTGTACTTCGTTTGTGTCCAACGACCAGACCAAGACCGCTTCCGGATCCCCACCATTATCAATACTTCATATATATTCGCAATATTCAGATTGCTTTATCATATTCTTGCTCGTTCTTCGATTGCTTGCAGGAATAGACCTTCGTGGTCAGGTTGATCGTGCTCCAGCATGGTCAATAACCTCTCGGAGTTGGTTTAGCGATTGCTAAGGCGCAACATCGTGCACGTTTGTAGTCGGATCGTCAAAGTCGTCTCCACCAAATCGATAGTTATCATCTCATCGAAAGATCGGGACACCCTCGCCTCTATCAAGTGGTACCAGTTTTCAGGTTGCTCGGTGAGAATTTCCAGTTTTTCCTAGATTAGATTTATTTTCTTACCTATTGTCCAATAAAAAGCCACAAAACAAAAGTTAGATCTATTCATCCTTGGTCCAAGCCAGTCTGAGCCTTTGCAATTTTCTTTTCACTGCTTGCATAGTTGAATTATCGGTTGCATCGTCGTGTCGAGTTGCTGGTCTTAGTGTCTAGTTCGTTTAGAGTTTCGAGTTCTGTTCACATTAGTCACGCCACCGCTGCATCATTATCCCTTCCGCTGTCCACCATCCCATCTATTAACTTCCACCACGTGCTACGCACTGTTCATTGTCATAATCATAGTTGAGGTCATTCACATCTTCGCCTGATCCAATCTGCATCTTATCTAGTTTGTCTTGGAAAGAAAAAAAAAGATAGAGAAAAAAAAGAGAAAAAAGGAAAGAAAAAAAAGAAAAAGAGAGAGAAGAAAAAAAAAGGGTGAGAAAAAAAAGAGAGAAGAAAAAAAATTGGATCTATCTAGAATCAATCTCGTACCTGAATTCGGATTGGAATCTGTTTTGCGCACTGTTCAGTAAAACAGGTGTATCTTCCTCATACGAAGTCCGTTTTGGCTCCGTGAGTACTCAAATTGAAGCTAGCAACGAGCCGCATCTAAATAGTTGCAGAAGCTTGTTCAATATTTGACACCTCAAAATCGGCTTCTAAATAGGTCTTTTTGCCCTCCGAAGTTCGTGAACACAGCTTGTTCCAATTTTTCAGGTCAGTTTTATAATTCTTTGACTCCTCATATCAACTCGGAATTGAGTGATTCTTTTTGCATTGGAAAGCTTGAGTTAGTAGCATTCTTTGAAAGAATTTATCAGAAAATTGTCTCAAACTTTTCAAGAGGAAAGTTGGAGAGAGATTTGTTGTATATCCTGCTTGGCAGTTGTTTTTCATCATTATCTTCACTGCCGTTGTGATCTTCACTTATATCTTGCTGTCAAGAGCTACTTAGTATCCTTCATTGATGCTAGTTGTGCTACGCCGTGACCTCATTAGTGTTCTAGGCTCGCGTCTTTAGTCCGTTCTAGCCTAGGACCAGCACAGTACCGTCGTTGAGCGTTTATTCAATATTGCATCTTTGAATTGATTATTGCTAATCTTTTGCTACCATATATAGCCAACCCAGCTCCACATATTTCTACACCGTGTATACGTACGCTCCCCTGGCAATCACTTTACTCAATATTCGGAGTTACTTGACACCGCTGGTTGCCGATCACCGCCTGCTGCATGGTAAGAACTTGTAAGACATTGATATTTGCTTTATTGTGAGCGTTTTACCACCACATCCTAAGTTATAGGAACATTATTTTTGGGTTTTGTTTCTTGTTCTACTAATCATGACAGGATCCAGAGTCAATTCATGGGCTTTGTCGATCGCGGGAGACGTGCCACCACCTTTGCAAATACCACAACCGTCACGAGAGGTGCACAGACATCCAAATGCACATGATCAGGTTAATGTATCTATACCACCATTTAATGGCCGTTTTAAACCTGCTTTATATATTGAATGGGAGTTCGACATAAAAAATATATTTGCTTCCCATAATTTCAATGAACATAAAAAGGTTAAGGTTGCGGTTGGTTCTTTCACTGGTTATGCTTTGGTTTGGTGGAGTGAATATTGTCGGTTACACCCTGATTATATACCTACTACTTGGGATGATTTGAAACTTGCCATGCGACATGCTTTCGTCCCTGCTTATTATACTCGTGACATGATTAAGAAGTTGCAACACTTAAAACAAGGTAGTGAAACTGTAACAAAATATTATGATGATTTACAAACTACCTTGTTGCATTCCTCTTTAGAAGAAAGTGAAGATGATTTTATGGATAGATTTTGGGGAGGATTAAACCGTGATATTCAAGAGATACTAATTCATGAAGAGTGTTATCCTATGGACCATTTGTTTCATCTTGCTTGCAAAGCTGAACAGGAAATAAAACGACGTGTTGGCCACGAGGAGAACAAGCGCACGGTGCACATTCCAAGAGTTGATATGATTGTTCCTGCAACTACTAGGCATACTATGACAACCACATCCGTTGTTATCAGGACTACATCGCCTCCACCATGTGACACATCGGCCCCGAGAGTGGCTACATCATCTGAGTTGATCATAATAGGTAATGAAAAAGGTACTGATCTTCCATCTCTACATGAGAATGATGAATGCCTTGTCAATTTGAATGCACCATCTGATGAGCTACCCACTACTTTGATCACACCACCTATTTTAGAGGACTACGTTGATAATTTAACTTTGCCATGTGATCAAACAACTGAAATACCAACAATTTTGAGTGCACCCATTGAATTAACTATTGATGCAAAAGAACCAATGTTTAATCATTTTGATATGACCTCTAATCTTGGTGATGATTCTGTGTTGAATGACTTATTGCATGTTTGCTTATTTAAGCATGTTGTAGCATGTAAATTTGATGCAAGTAAGGTTTATTCACCAATGTTGGGATGGTTTAATGATGAACATTGTCAATCTTTTGAAATGAGTAAGAGCTTCACTTATATGTGCAAACTGAGTTGCAATATTTTCATGCTTTCTACTTCTTGTGCTAATTTTTTGGCTTTAGATTTTATGAACTATGCAAGTTACTCATCTATTCATGTGTCATATATGCAAAAATCAAGGGAAGTAAAAATGGATGACATATACATATACAACATGTATACCTTGTCTCTTTTGTTAGCCACATTTCAGATTAAGCAACGCCGAGGACGGCTTTATTTTCAAGAAGGGGAGGATGATGAGGACATGACTATCTTGGATATGACCAAAAATATTGCATATATGCATATTTGTCAGGTGATTTCTAGTGCAAACTATTCAATAATCTATTTATGTTATCCAGAACAAAAATACTTCACACACTTTTGTGTTTTGTCTAATTGCAGGTGTATGGGACATTTGTACAATCCACATATGAAGATAAGGAAGAAAGAGATGTTTATTTGCTGTCCAAAAAGTTCTCTCACGTCACTTTTGGCCCAAGAGAAGATAGAGTCCAAGTCTCTCACGTTCTGGATTCAGATTCGGACTGCACAGACATACCTGACTCAAAACGCACACAAGTTTTCATACAGACTCCGAATTGGGTGATTCTTTTTTTGTTGGAAACTAGATTTCGTGCACTTTCCAACCCAATTGGAATCACCTTCAAATTCGTCCGGGGCGTTGAGTTGTGGACGAAACAATCTGATGCTGCAGCAGAATCCGAGTCAAACTACAAGTCCAAAGGTGTTACATCACCTCCACTTGGGCCCATTGGCCTTGTACGACCTAGATTTAGTTTTAGGCTGCTTTGGGACGTCCTCCCACCTCCTTGGCCGCCACCCCTTGCTCCTATATAAGTAGATCCATCTAGTAGCTTTTCCTTGGGATTTGTTTAGTTAAAAGTTAGCCATTGCAACTTCGTGTACTTCGTTTGTGTCCAACGACCAGACCAAGACCGCTTCCGGATCCCCACCATTATCAATACTTCATATATATTCGCAATATTCAGATTGCTTTATCATATTCTTGCTCGTTCTTCGATTGCTTGCAGGAATAGACCTTCGTGGTCAGGTTGATCGTGCTCCAGCATGGTCAATAACCTCTCGGAGTTGGTTTAGCGATTGCTAAGGCGCAACATCGTGCACGTTTGTAGTCGGATCGTCAAAGTCGTCTCCACCAAATCGATAGTTATCATCTCATCGAAAGATCGGGACACCCTCGCCTCTATCATCAAGTAACTCCGAATATTGAGTAAAGCGATTGCCAGGGGAGCGTACGTATACACGGTGTAGAAATATGTGAAGCTGGGTTGGCTATATATGGTAGCAAAAGATTAGCAATAATCAATTCAAAGATGCAATGTTGAATAAACGCTCAACGACGGTACTGTGCTGGTCCTAGGCTAGACCGGACTAGAGACGCGAGCCTAGAACACTAATGAGGTCACGGCGTAGCACAACTAGCATCAGTGAAGGATACGAAGTAGCTCTTGACAGCAAGATATAAGTGAAGATCACAACAGCAGTGAAGATAATGAGGTGAAACAACAGCCAAGCAGGATATATCAACAACTTTGTCTCCAACTTTCCTCTGAAAAAGTTTGTGCCGATTTTTTTGTTTTTATTTCTTCTCTCTTTTTTTTTCCTCACACTTTTTTTTTTCTTTTTCTCCTTTTTTTTTCTCTGACTTTTTTTTCCTTTTTTTTCTCTCTTTTTTTTCTCTCTTTTTTTCTCCCTCTTTCCAAAACAAACTAGATAAGATGCAGATTGGATCAAGTGAAGATGTGAACGATCTCAACTATTATTATGACAATGAATGGTGGGTAGCACGTGGTGGAAATTGATGGATGGGTGGTGGACAGCGGAAGAGATAATGATGCAGCGGTGGCGTGACTAATGTGAACAGAACTCGAAACTCTAAATGAACTAGACACTAAGACCAGCAACTCGACACGATGATGCAATCGATAATTCAACTATGCAATCAATGAAAAGAAAATTGCAAAGGCTCAGACTGGCTTGGACCAAGGATGAATAGATCTAACTCTTTTTTGTGGCTTTTTCTTGGACAATAGGTAAGAAAGTAAATCTAATCTAGGAAAACTGGAAATTCTCACCGAGCAACCTGAAAACTGATACCACTTGATAGAGGCAAAGGTGTCCCGTCTTTCGATGAGATGGTGGATTTCGCTTTGGTGGAAGTCGACTTTGACGATCCGACTACGAACGTGCGAGGACGTCGCGCCTTAGCAAATGATGACTGAACAGGTGCAAGATGTGCTGAACAATTTTGAAGAGGCCATGGAGAAGATCACTGGCCTTGAGAAGACGTTCGAAACAAAGCTCGATAACAAGTTTAATGAATTGCTCGCGCGTCTTCCACCACCACCACCCGCTGCACCTAACGCACCTCTCCAACAACAACAACAACGACTACCTCCACGTCGCGAAGCAGACCTCCGCCGAGCAAGCCGTGTTCCTCTTGCGTTTGGCCAAACTGTTGGTGCTGCTGTTGATACTTCTGTGGCTCCTGCTGCTAATGCGGAGGAGGATGATTATGTGGGAGATTATGAGGATGAGGTTGATCAAAATCAACACTACATGCAGCCACCTGTACCACCACCAGCAGGTCGACCTCAGGTATATATTCGTAATGGTAGGCCTGCACCACCACCTCAGGTACGAGATGATGTCCACTTGATAGAGGCGAGGGTGTCCCGATCTTTCGATGAGATGATA
The DNA here is from genome assembly GCF_002162155.2 of Triticum dicoccoides. Classification (NCBI taxonomy): domain Eukaryota; kingdom Viridiplantae; phylum Streptophyta; class Magnoliopsida; order Poales; family Poaceae; genus Triticum; species Triticum dicoccoides. Next base: position 123,828 of record NW_021297149.1, read on the forward strand.
ACTATCGATTTGGTGGAGACGACTTTGACGATCCGACTACAAACGTGCACGACGTTGCGCCTTAGCAATCGCTAAACCAACTCCGAGAGGTTATTGACCACGCTGGAGCACGATCAACCTGACCACGAAGGTCTATTCCTGCAAGCAATCGAAGAACGAGCAAGAATATGATAAAGCAATCTGAATATTGCGAATATATATGAAGTATTGATAATGGTGGGGATCCGTAAGCGGTCTTGGTCTGGTCGTTGGACACAAACGAAGTACACGAAGTTGCACTGGCTAACTTTTAACTAAACAAATCCCAAGGAAAAGCTACTAGATGGATCTACTTATATAGGAGCAAGGGGTGGCGGCCAAGGAGGTGGGAGGACGTCCCAAGGCAGCCTAAAACTAAATCTAGGTCGTACAAGGCCAATGGGCCCAAGTGGAGGTGATGTAACACCTTTGGACTTGTAGTTTGACTCGGATTCTGCTGCATCATCAGATTGTTTCGTCCACAACTCAACGCTCCGGACGAATTTGAAGGTGATTCCAATTGGGTTGGAAAGTGCACGAAATCTAGTTTCCAACAAAAAAAGAATCACCCAATTCGGAGTCCGTATGAAAAACTTGTGTGCGTTTTGAGTCAGGTGTGTCTGTGCAGTCCGAATCTGAATCCAGAACGTGAGAGACTTGGACTCTATCTTCTCTTGGGCCAAAAGTGACGTGAGAGAACTTTTTGGACAGCAAATAAACATCTCTTTCTTCCTTATCTTCATATGTGGATTGTACAAATGTCCCATACACCTGCAATTAGACAAAACACAAAAGTGTGTGAAGTATTTTTGTTCTGGATAACATAAATAGATTATTGAATAGTTTGCACTAGAAATCACCTGACAAATATGCATATATGCAATATTTTTGGTCATATCCAAGGTAGTCATGTCCTCATCATGCCGTCATTGTTGTGGAAGACTGGAGATGAAATGCCTTGCCTATCCATCACAAGATTCGAGCCAATATGAGTGGAGAAAGAGAAGAACGAATACCAAATGTACCTTGACCGAAGTTGAAAGTGGATCAATGATCACTCCAATGGGGACAAGGAAATAGCACAATTGGTACCAATTCTTGCCGGTTTCTCACACCTACACAAGTAAGGCTTATGGTGGAGCTCGGTGCAGATAGTGGCACAAAAATTTGATGCAAAATGTTAGCAAGAGTCAATAATGTTGAAAGAGATTCACAAATTCGCAAGTGTAACAAGTAGACCAATAGCAATATGTGGCACACAGAAACACACACACGGATAGGTAAATGAGGTCGTGCAACCAAGAATGAGCACAAAATGTGGAATCCACGGAAAACACTTGTATTGCACAACTCAAGAGAGACTCTAGAACGATTGCTCACTAGGCGGATACGACACTTGTGCACAACCTATAAGATGCAAAATGGATAAACTTTCTATCCCAAGTATGCTATGTATGTATGGTTCCCGGTGTTTGATCCAAGATGATCGGATATGACATTCTTATGCAATGTGGTGGATGCTATGGCTATTGCTTACAAGCTTTTTGTTCACTCTTTTTCTTTGCTTAAAAGCTTATTCTCTTCTCTTTTTTTGTATGGCCACTTTGCAAAATGCACAAACCAAGGTAGCAATTGTATATATGCGGGAACAAACTTGAGGCACACGAGATGATATGATACCAATATGATATGGTATGTATGCAATGTATGGTGTAGATCACTAATGTGCACAAGTAACGTTGCCGGCAATACTCAAATGGCTAGTCTCGATAGGCAAGTGACGCAAAATGGGCTAGGGGTTATCAATGCAATGGCAAGGGAATATCAATGGAGGGATACCACGATACCAAGATGATATGGAGGTTACCGTCCGTGTCGATGATGAGTGGCGGTGATCTTGATGGAGATACCAAGATGATGGAGACTCGTCCCTAAGTAGCCGAAACACCTTAGGAAACGGAAAAACCGCGAACTCAAAATCTCAAATGTCAAATGTCAAAATGGTGGTAGCGGGAAGTGGTGGTGTTGCACTAGGCAATGCAGAAGTGGAGGTTATGGTGGTGGACTATACATGGTGTCAGAGTTGGAAGCACGGTCCCTAAGTAGCCGAGACACCTTAGGAGACACAACTCACAACACAAACAAAATTGGGTTAAGTTGGGGTGGCGGAAGTGTATAGTGGTCAAGCCTATGCGGAAGTGGTGGTGGTGGTTGAAGAAGAAGCAACCGTCCCTAAGTAGCCTAGACACCTTAGGAGACTTAAATCACTCCTCAAGCAACCACTAATGCGATGGGAAACAAAATTGGTTAGGTTGCGGAAGGCTATGGTGGTGTAGCGGATGATATGGTGGAGGGCCAAAACAAAATTTTAGTGAAGTCAGTTTTTACAGGTAGCAGACGTCCGGAAATGGACGGATGTCCGGTCACCGGACGTCCGGTCAGGTCGGAAATCCACTGATTCTGCTCGGGTTAGGGGGTTCCGGTCGTCCGGTAAGGTCGGACGTCCGGTGGTTCCTGCGGCTCCGGACGTCCGGTAAAGTGACGTTCGTCCGGTGGTCGGGGTCAACCCCAGATCTGAGATTCGGGACGTGATTTTGGGCGGAATTTGGGGATTTTGGGGACAAAATAGAGGTGATTTCATGGATGAAAGATGGGGAAACTTGGGGAGATGCTAGATCCACTTGAAACCATGCAAATCCATGGATCAAAATCAACAAAACATCATCAAACAAACAAATCACAAAAAAATTGGGGCTATTTTTGGTGGCGATTTTCGAATTTAGGACGAAATCAAGCAAAAGAAGGCTAGAAAATGGTGGGGGAGGCTCCGAAATCGTGATCAACGTGGCTCATGATACCAAGATGATGGTATCAAGAGACAAGCTGGATTTGATCCAAGATGATGTAGGGTAGAACCCTAGTGGCCCGATCTTTCACGAAAGGAGCGGATCCCGCGAAGAACGCGAAGAACACGAGGAGGAAAACGAGGGGAAAATCACGAGGGGAACACAAGAACACTCAAACCAACAAGAATGATCACACATGCGCTAGATCCTCGAATAGATAAGAGAAGATACACGATCCACGGACAACTAAGGACGATACAAGGGTAGCCGGTCTTCTCCGTGAGGAGGTCTTGAATCCACGGGGGGATCTTCCCTTAGAAAGGGGGCTTGAATCCAAAGGGATCTTCTCCGAAGAGGCCGCAGTCTCTCGCACGGAGGAGATCTGATATGGATGAGCGTAGCTCTATCTCTAAGTATGAGCTAAACAAACGCTAACCCTAGAAAGGAGGAGGGAGAAGTCTATTTATAGTCTTAGTGCAAATGGCGGTGAAGTGGGGGGTACATGGGCCTCAGCCCGCAACTGGACACAGCCAGGTACCGGACGTCCGCTGGGGACCGGTCATCCGGTGGCTCGTGCGCGGCCGGACGTCGTTCTGGCTCGGATGCTAATGTAGCGGATTTCCAGTCTGGACCGGTCGTCGGATCGTCGGTCGTTCGATCGTCGGTCGTCCGGTGGCGTCGGACGTCCGCTCGTTTGGCTCGGGTGCAGGGACACCAGTCGTCCGGTCTGGACCGATCGTCCGGTGGATCTTCAGGCGCCGGACATCCGGACCCGACCGGTCGTCCGGTGGCTGGAGCTTCTTCGACAGCTCTTCTTCTTGCGTCTTTGTTTCCATGCTTACCTCGCGGATGGTGTAGGTGTTCCTTGGCGCTTGCACTCCTCCACGTCATCCATAGCGTTCCGACAATACCTATTGACAGAGGCAAAGGTGTCCCGTCTTTCGATGAGATGATGGATATCGCTTTGGTGGCAGTCGACTTTGACGATCCGACTACAAACGTGCGAGGACGTCGCGCCTTAGCAATCGCTAAACCAACTCCGAGAGGTTATTGACCACGCCGGAGCACGATCAACCTGACCACGAGGGTCTGTTTCCTGCGAGCAAACGAAGAACAAGCAAGAAACTGAGATTGCAATCTAGATATTGCGAATATAAGATGAAAGCTTTATTGATCAAGGTGGGGTTCTGTGACGCCTTTGTCTGGTCGCTGAACACAAACGAAGTACGCGAAGTTGCAGCTATGGCGAACTTTTAATCTAAACAAAACCCGAAGTCTAAACGATGACCTAAGGGCTGTATATATGGAGGAAGAGGGGGGAATTTCGTGGCCCTTGGTGGAGGGGTCCGAAATCAACCCTATCTCTTGTTTCCCCACACATACGTACTCTAAAAATAGCCTATACTTATGTATTTCGAAATTACATGGGCCTGGCCCAATAATAAGGTGACGCAGCACCTAAAATAGCCTCGGGACGAAATTTATGAAGTGGCATCTTGTATATTTCGTCCAAGGCTTCATGCACCCATTATGGTGGCTTCAAAGTCCTGAAATCATCACTTGTAACTCCGTTCTTGTTCCCCTTGCACATGCCATCATCTCCATGCTTGTTCTTGCTCCAATGTTCATCCTTCTCCAAGCTAGGCCCTTCATTTGTAAGCAAAACAAATGTATCCAATTTAGGCAGCATCATATTCTCATGAACATTAGAATCATTACCAAGAAACAAAAGTACCTGGTAATTTAGTTGGCGTGCACGAGCTCTAGTAATTGGTCCAGTATGTATAGCAGCAGGGGCTGTGGGTGTAACAATTGTATTGATGTCCTCATCATCCTCCCCTTCTTGAAATGAAGTCGTCCTCGACGGAAGTTCATCTTCCTCACCCAAATAAGGCTTCAAATCTGCAATGTTAAAAGTGGGACTAACCCCAAAATCTGCAGGCAGCTCAAGTTTGTATGCATTATCATTTATTTTCTCTAACACCTTAAAGGGACCATCAGCACGTGGCATTAGCTTTGATTTGCGCAAATCAGGAAATCTATCCTTACGCAAATGTAACCAAACAAGATCTCCAGGTGCAAACACAACATGTTTTCTACCCTTATCTCCAGCAAGTTTATATTTAGCATTCATACGCTCAATGTTTTCCTTAGTTAACTCATGCATTTTTAAAATCAATTCAGCACGTTGTTTAGCATCAAAATTAACCTTCTCCGAAGATGGAAGAGGCAACAAATCAATAGGTGCACGAGGTAGGAAACCATACACAACTTCAAAAGGGCACATCTTAGTAGTAGAATGCAATGAACGATTATAAGCAAATTCAATATGAGGCAAGCATTCCTCCCACATTTTCTTATAATTCTTCAAAACAGCCCTAAGCATAGTAGACAACGTTCTATTGACTACTTCAGTTTGTCCATCAGTTTGGGGGTGACAAGTAGTACTAAAAAGCAGTTTAGTCCCCAAATTAGCCCATAAACATCTCCAAAAGTGGCTAAGAAATTTAGTATCACGATCTGAAACAATAGTATTTGGCACACCATGCAAGCGAATAATTTCACGAAAGAACAAATCAGCAACATTAACAGCATCATCGCTTTTATGACATGGTATAAGTGTGCCATTTTCGAGAATCTATCCACGACAACAAATATGCTATCCCTCCCCTTCTTTGTTCGAGGTAAACCTAAAACAAAGTCCATAGATATATCCTCCCAAGGAACACTAGGTACAGGCAAAGGCATATATAAACCATGAGGATTGAGTCGTGACTTAGCTTTTTGACATGTAGTGCATCGAGCAATAAAACGCTCAACATCCCGTCTCATCTTTGGCCAAAAGAAATGTGTTGCAAGTACGTCCTCCGTCTTCTTCACGCCAAAGTGTCCCATTAATCCTCCTCCATGCGCCTCCTGCAACAACAAAAGACGAATGGAGCTAGCTGGAATGCATAGCTTGTTAGCACGAAACACAAATCCATCGTTAACGACAAACTTGTCCCACATTCTTCCTTCTTTACAATTCTGCATTACATCTTTAAAATCAGCATCATGCACATATTGATCCTTGATGGTCTCCAAACCAAATATTTTGTAGTCAAGTTGTGAAAGCATAGTATAGCGACGAGACAATGCATCAGCAATAACATTTTCTTTTCCCTTCTTGTGTTTAATGACATAAGGGAAAGTCTCAATGAATTCAACCCATTTAGCATGTCTACGATTCAGTTTAGCTTGACTTTTAATATGTTTCAAAGATTCATGATCAGAATGTATAACAAACTCTTTGGGCCATAAATAATGTTGCCATGTTTCTAAAGTCCGAACAAGAGCATATAATTCTTTATCATAAGTAGAATAATTCAGACTAGGCCCACTCAATTTTTCAGAAAAGTATGCAACAGGTTTGCCATCTTGTAATAACACACCTCCTAATCCAATTCCACTAGCATCACATTCAAGCTCAAAAGTCTTATTAAAATCAGGAAGTTGGAGTAAAGGAGCATGTGTCAACTTATCTTTCAATACCGTGAAGGCTTCTTCCTGTGTGGTACCCCAAACAAAAGGCACATCCTTCTTTGTAAGCTCGTTGGGAGGTGCAGCAATGGTGCTGAAATCTCTCACAAAACGCCTATAGAATCCAGCGAGGCCAAGAAAACTCCTCACTTGTGTGACCGTTTTGGGCTGCGGCCAACTCTCAATAGCTTCAATCTTGGCTTTGTCAACTTCAATTCCCTGTGGAGTAACAACATAGCCAAGAAAAGATACTCGGTCGGTGCAAAAGGTGCACTTCCCAAGGTTACCAAACAAACGTGCATCATGTAGAGCAATAAAAACAGCACGTAAATGTTCCAAATGTTCTTCCAAAGATCTGCTATAAATCAGTATATCATCAAAGTAAACTACCACAAATCGTCCAATGAAAGCACGTAAAACTTCGTTCATTAATCTCATGAAAGTACTAGGTGCATTAGTTAACCCAAAAGGCATGACTAACCACTCATATAATCCAAACTTAGTTTTAAATGCTGTTTTCCATTCATCTCCCAATTTCATACGAATTTGGTGGTAGCCACTACGCAAATCAACTTTGGAGAATATTGTAGAACCACTCAATTCATCAAGCATATCATCTAGCCTAGGAATAGGATGACGATAACGAATAGTAATATTATTAATGCCTCTACAATCAACACACATACGTGATGTACCATCCTTTTTCGGCACTAGAATAATAGGAACAGCACAAGGACTAAGGGATTCGCGTATATAACCTTTGTCGAGAAGCTCTTGTACTTGGCGCATAATCTCCTTCGTCTCCTCTGGATTGGTACGGTATGGTGCACGGTTTGGCAGTGAAGCACCGGGAATTAAGTCAATCTGATGCTCAATCCCTCGAATAGGCGGTAATCCCGGTGGCACGTCTTGTGGAAAGACGTCGGCGAACTCCTGCAAAATGTTAGTGACAGCAGGAGGCAAAGAGGAAAGCACGTCCTCGAATGAAAATAATGCCTCTTTGCACACAAAAGCATAGCAAACAGATTTGCCGAAATCTAGCTCATCAATATCAGATTTGGTGGCAAATAAACATGCACTTTTCAATTTAATTTCAGAAGCAACACTAGATGGTTTATTGTTAGGCTTCATTTGTTGCTCAAATTCTTTTGCCACAATCTGATTTTCACTCTTATTCGTCTCCTGTTTTGCTTTATTAGCTCTATTAATATCATCTTTCAAAATGGAATCAGGAGTCATAGGAAGCAAAGTAATATTTTTATCCTTATGAACAAGAGTATAGTGATTGTTTCTACCATGGTGTACAGAATTTTTATCAAATTGCCATGGTCTACCAAGTAATAAGGAACATGCTTGCATAGGTACCACATCACAATCAACATAATCAGCATATGTAGAGGTACTAAAATGCACACGAACAGTACGTGTTACCTTAACCTTGCCGCTGTTGTTGAACCATTGGATGTAGTAAGGATGTGGATGTGGTCTTGTGGTGAGAGAAAGCTTCTCCACCATCTCCATGCTAGCCAAGTTGTTGCAGCTCCCTCCGTCTATTATGACGCGCACAGAACGTTCCTTCACAACTCCCTTGGTATGGAACAAATTGTGCCTCTGATTTTGCTCAGCTTGTGTGACCTGCACACTCAAAACACGTTGAGCAACTAAACATTCATACCTGTCAGCGTCTTCAGGAGCCATGTATTGCGTCTCATGATCAGAATCATCTCCACCATGTTCTTCACGTGTAATAAGAGCCAATGTCTCCTCATCATAGTCACTAGCGGACTCATATCCACCATCCGCGGTAGCAATCATCACACGCGGAGATTTGCATTCCCTCGCATAATGACCTCCTCCCTTAAAACGACGACAAATAATATCACTTGTGTGCCCTGTTGATGCCATGGAAGAAGAAGAACGCTGTGCAGGACCCGCAGGTGCGCTCTTGGAAGATAATGGTGGTTGTGCCTGTTTTCTTGTATCACGGCTGGAGGTGGCACCGGATGGAGGTGCTGGTGCAGTTGAAGTAGAAGATGCACGTGGTGTCCATGATGAAGGTCGGCCTGCAGAAAAGTTAGTTCGCCCCAATGCTTGTCGATCCTGCACTTCACGTTCAGCTTTACAAGCAAGATGGAATAAACGAGTGATATTAGTATACTCCTTATAGTCTAGAATGGTCTGAATCTCTCTATTTAATCCACCCAGAAAACGTGCAAGCATAGCTTCATTCTCCTCAACAATACCACATCTAATCATGCCAGTTTGTAATTCCTGATAATATTCTTCTACAGAATTTTTTCCTTGTCTTAAACGCTGGAATTTTTGAAGCAATTCACGTTGATAATATGGTGGAACCCAACGCGTACGCATAGCAGTTTTCAAAGCAGCCCAAGTAGTTGGAATAGGATACAATCTACAATGTTCAGACCACCATACACATGCAAAACTAGTGAAAGCACAAACAGCAGCAGCAACTCGTCTCTCCTCAGGATATTGTAAACATGTAAATCGTTGTTCAGTTTCTAACTCCCAAGTAAGATATATATCAGGAACATATCTACCCTCAAATGGTGGAATATTCAATTTCAGTTTAGGAATATGGACATCATCTCGTACCTGAGGTGGTGGTGCAGGCCTACCATTACGAATATATACCTGAGGTCGACCTGCTGGTGGTGGTACAGGTGGCTGCATGTAGTGTTGATTTTGATCAACCTCATCCTCATAATCTCCCACATAATCATCCTCCTCCGCATTAGCAGCAGGAGCCACAGAAGTATCAACAGCAGCACCAACAGTTTGGCCAAACGCAAGAGGAACACGGCTTGCTCGGCGGAGGTCTGCTTCGCGACGTGGAGGTAGTCGTTGTTGTTGTTGTTTTTGTTGGAGAGGTGCGTTAGCTGCAGCGGGTGGTGGTGGTGGAAGACGCGCGAGCAATTCATTAAACTTGTTATCGAGCTTTGTTTGGAACGTCTTCTCAAAGCCAGTGATCTTCTCCATGGCCTCTTCAAAATTGTTCAGCACATCTTGCACCTGTTCAGTCATCATTTGCTGAAACTTATCATGAAGCTCCTTGTTCGATAAATTCTCCCAGTCAATCTCGTCGGCTTGTGATCCTGGCATGGTTAGCAGCAATAGAAACACACAAGAATATGATCCTACAGACTACGAACAAGTGGTGGTGGTGGGTGTCACAAATCCGTCAAGCAAATCTCAAATTCTTACCAGTTCTTACCCAGCAGCAGGCGGTGATCGGCAACCGTTGTAGTCAAAAACTCTCAAAGCTTGGATAGAGCGATTACCAGGGAGAGTCAAACGCACGACGTAGATGTATGTGGAGCTGGGAAGGCTTATAATATGGTAGCAAAAAGGGTCAGCAATAATCAATTCAGAGATGCAAAGTTGAATAAACGCTCAACAACGGTACTGTGCTGGTCCTAGGCTAGACTGTGCTAGAGACGCGAGCCTAGAACACTAACAAAATCACGGCGCGGCACGTAAACAAGGGAAAAGCACACTCTGGAATTTTTTTTCGCTCTTTTTTTTTGCGCTCTTTTTTTTTCGCTGCTTTTTTTTTGCGAAAAATCACTATAATGGCGAGTGTCTCAAAACTCTTCTTAGCTCAAACTGACAGGATGGGCACGAAATTTTTTTGACCAATTTTTTTTTTTTGACTGTCCGGACCCAAAAACTGGAAACGGGTCAAAAAAAACTTCCTATAATGGCACCTGTCTCAAAACACTCAGAAACACCTAAAAATAGGATAGCCAGAAATTTTTTCGAAAAATGCGTTATCGAAAAATTTTGGGCCTAAACGTAGCGTGGCTACCCGACTTTTTTTTTTTCCGAAACCTACTCCGGCAAGGAAACACGAATCGGAATCTAGATGGATCTCGAAAACAAACCTAATATGACAAGAACTCGGATTGGTGGTGGATATATGGTGGTAGATGGCAGCGGTGGTGGTATATGACAGCTGTGGTGGTATATGGATACGGATTCGAAGCGGTGGCGGATAAGCGGTGGTGGTAGATGGCAGGGGTGATGATGATGGTGCGGCGGCGGCGTGACAACTTATGACCAGAACTCGAAACTCTAAAAGACTAGACTCTAAGACCAGCAACTAGACACGACGATGCAACCGCAAATTCAACAAAGCAAAACCCTAAAAAGATTATGCAAAGGCTCAGATTGGTTCGGATATGATGAACTAACCCTAATTTTTTTTTGTGGCTTTTTCGTGGACTGTAGGTATGAAGAACAGACTCGATCTAAACTACGAAAAACTGTAAAATCTCACCGAGCAACCTGGAAATCTGATACCACTTGATAGAGGCGGGGTGTCCCGATCTTTCGATGAGATGATAACTATAGATTTGGTGGACACGACTTTGACGATCCGACTACAAACGTGCACGACGTTGCGCCTTAGCAATCGCTAAACCAATCTCCTGAGGTTACTGACGATGCCGGAAGCACGGTCAGCCTGACCACGAAGGTCTATTCCTGCAAGCAATCGAAGAACGAGCAAGAATATGATAAAGCAATCTGAATATTGCAAATATATATGAGGTATTGATAATGGTGGGGATCCGTAAGCGGTCTTGGTCTGGTCGTTGGACACAAACGAAGTACATGAAGTTGCAATGGCTAACTTTTAACTAAACAAATCCCAAGGTCTAAACGATGCCCTAAGGGCTGTATATATGGAGGAAGAGGGGGTGGATTTCGTGGCCCTTGGTGGAGGGGTCCGAAATCAACCCTATCTCTTGTTTCCCCACACATACGGACTCTAAAAATAGCCTATACTTATGTATTTCGAAATTACATGGGCCTGGCCCAATAATAAGGTGACACAGCACCTAAAATAGCCTCGGGACGAAATTTATGAAGTGGCATCTTGTATATTTCGTCCAAGGCTTCATGCACACATTATGGTGGCTTCAAAGTCCTGAAATCATCACTTGTAACTCCGTTCTTGTTCCCCTTGCGCATGCCATCATCTCCATGCTTGTTCTTGCTCCAATGTTCATCCTTCTCCAAGCTAGGCCCTTCATTTGTAAGCAAAACAAATGTATCCAATTTAGGCAGCATCATATTCTCATGAACATTAGAATCATTACCAAGAAACGAAAGTACCTGATAATTTAGTTGGCGTGCACGAGCTCTAGTAATTGGTCCAGTATGTATAGCAGCAGGGGCTGTGGGTGTAACAATTGTATTGATGTCCTCATCACATACTTTTCTGAAAAATTGAGTGGGCCTAGTCTGAATTATTCTACTTATGATAAAGAATTATATGCTCTTATTCGGACTTTAGAAACATGGCAACATTATTTATGGCCCAAAGAATTTGTTATACATTCTGATCATGAATCTTTGAAACATATTAAAAGTCAAGCTAAACTGAATCGTAGACATGCTAAATGGGTTGAATTCATTGAGACTTTTCCTTATGTCATTAAACACAAGAAGGGAAAAGAAAATGTTATTGCTGATGCATTGTCTCGCCGCTATACTATGCTTTCACAACTTGACTTCAAAATATTTGGTTTGGAGACCATCAAAGATCAATATGTGCATGATGCTGATTTTAAAGATGTAATGCAGAATTGTAAAGAAGGAAGAATGTGGAACAAGTTCGTCGTTAACGATGGATTTGTGTTTCGTGCTAACAAGCTATGCATTCCAGCTAGCTCCGTTCGTCTTTTGTTGTTGCAGGAGGCGCATGGAGGAGGATTAATGGGACACTTTGGCGTGAAGAAGACGGAGGACGTACTTGCTACACATTTCTTTTAGCCAAAGATGAGACGGGATGTTGAGCGTTTTATTGCTCGATGCACTACATGTCAAAAAGCTAAGTCACGACTCAATCCTCATGGTTTATATATGCCTTTGCCTGTACCTAGTGTTCCTTGGGAGGATATATCTATGGACTTTGTTTTAGTTTTACCTCGAACAAAGAAGGGGAGGGATAGCATATTTGTTGTCGTGGATAGATTCTCGAAAATGGCACACTTTATACCATGTCATAAAAGCGATGATGCTGTTAATGTTGCTGATTTGTTCTTTCGTGAAATTATTCGCTTGCATGGTGTGCCAAATACTATTGTTTCAGATCGTGATACTAACTTTCTTAGCCACTTTTGGAGATGTTTATGGGCTAAGTTGGGGACTAAACTGCTTTTTAGTACTACTTGTCACCCCCAAACTGATGGACAAACTGAAGTAGTCAATAGAACGTTGTCTACTATGCTTAGGGCTGTTTTGAAGAATAATAAGAAAATGTGGGAGGAATGCTTGCCTCATATTGAATTTGCTTATAATCGTTCATTGCATTCTACTACTAAGATGTGCCCTTTTGAAGTTGTGTATGGTTTCCTACCTTGTGCACCTATTGATTTGTTGCCTCTTCCATCTTCGGAGAAGGTTAATTTTGATGCTAAACAACGTGCTGAATTGATTTTAAAAATGCATGAGTTAACTAAGGAAAACATTGAGCGTATGAATGCTAAATATAAACTTGCTGGAGATAAGGGTAGAAAACATGTTGTGTTTGCACCTGGAGATCTTGTTTGGTTACATTTGCGTAAGGATAGATTTCCTAATTTGCGCAAATCAAAGCTAATGCCACGTGCTGATGGTCCCTTTAAGGTGTTAGAGAAAATAAATGATAATGCATATAAACTTGAGTTGCCTGCAGATTTTGGGGTTAGTCCCACTTTTAACATTGCAGATTTGAAGCATTATGTGGGTGAGGAAGATGAACTTCCGTCGAGGACGACTTCATTTCAAGAAGGGGAGGATGATGAGGACATCAATACAATTGTTACACCCACAGCCCCTGCTGCTATACATACTGGGCCAATTACTAGAGCTCGTGCACGCCAACTAAATTATCAGGTACTTTCGTTTCTTGGTAATGATTCTAATGTTCATGAGAATATGATGCTGCCTAAATTGGATACATTTGTTTTGCTTACAAATGAAGGGCCTAGCTTGGAGAAGGATGAACATTGGAGCAAGAACAAGCATGGAGATGATGGCATGCGCAAGGGGAACAAGAACGGAGTTACAAGTGATGATTTCAGGACTTTGAAGCCACCATAATGTGTGCATGAAGCCTTGGACGAAATATACAAGATGCCACTTCATAAATTTCGTCCCGAGGCTATTTTAGGTGCTGCGTCACCTTATTATTGGGCCAGGCCCATGTAATTTCGAAATACATAAGTATAGGCTATTTTTAGAGTCCGTATGTGTGGGGAAACAAGAGATAGGGTTGATTTCGGACCCCTCCACAAAGGGCCACGAAATCCACCCCCTCTTCCTCCATATATACAGCCCTTAGGGCATCGTTTAGACCTTGGGTTTTGTTTAGATTAAAAGTTCGCCATAGCTGCAACTTCGCGTACTTCGTTTGTGTTCAACGACCAGACAAAGGCGTCACAGAACCCCACCTTGATCAATAAAGCTTTCATCTTATATTCGCAATATCCAGATTGCAATCTTAGTTTCTTGCTTGTTCTTCGTTTGCTCGCAGGAAACAGACCCTCGTGGTCAGGTTGATCGTGCTCCGGCGTGGTCAATAACCTCTCGGAGTTGGTTTAGCGATTGCTAAGGCGCGACGTCCTCGCACGTTCGTAGTCGGATCGTCAAACTCGACTTCCACCAAAGCGATATCCATCATCTCATCGAAAGACGGGACACCTTTGCCTCTATCAATATGTGGATTGTACAAATGTCCCATACACCTGCAATTAGACAAAACACAAAAGTGTGTGAAGTATTTTTGTTCTAGAGAACATAAATAGATTATTGAATAGTTTGCACTAGAAATCACCTGACAAATATGCATATATGCAATATTTTTGGTCATATCCAAGGTAGTCATGTCCTCATCATCCTCCCCTTCTTGAAAATAAAGCCGTCCTCGGCGTTGCTTAATCTGAAATGTGGCTAACAAAAGAGACAAGGTGTACATGTTGTATATGTATATGTCATCCATTTTTACTTCCCTTGATTTTTGCATATATGACACATGAATAGATGAGTAACTTGCATAGTTCATAAAATCTAAAGCCAAAAAATTAGCACAAGAAGTAGAAGGCATGAAAATATTGCAACTCAGTTTGCACATATAAGTGAAGCTCTTATTCATTTCAAAAGATTGACAATGTTCATCATTAAACCATCCCAACATTGGTGAATAAACCTTACTTGCATCAAATTTACATGTTACAACATGCTTAAATAAGCAAACATGCAATAAGTCATTCAGCACAGAATCATCACCAAGATTAGAGGTCATATCAAAATGATTAAACATTGGTTCTTTTGCATCAATAGTTAATTCAATGGGTGCACTCAAAATTGTTGGTATTTCAGTTGTTTGATCACATGGCAAAGTCAAATTATCAACGTAGTCCTCTAAAATAGGTGGTGTGATCAAAGTAGTGGGTAGCTCATCAGATGGTGCATTCAAATTGACAAGGCATTCATCATTCTCATGTAGAGATGGAAGATCAGTACCTTTGTCATTACCTCTTATGATCAACTCAGATGATGTAGCCACTCTCGGGGGCGATGTGTCACATGGTGGAGGTGATGTAGTCCTGACAACAACGGATGTGGTTGTCATAGTATGCCTAGTAGTTGAAGGAACAATCATATCAACTCTTGGAATGTGTACCGTGCGCTTGTTCTCCTCGTGGCCAACACGTCGTTTTATTTCCTGTTCAGCTTTGCAAGCAAGATGAAACAAATGGTCCATAGGATAACACTCTTCATGAATTAGTATCTCTTGAATATCACGGTTTAATCCTCCCCAAAATCTATCCATAAAATCATCTTCACTTTCTTCTAAAGAGGAATGCAACAAGGTAGTTTGTAAATCATCATAATATTTTGTTACAGTTTCACTACCTTGTTTTAAGTGTTGCAACTTCTTAATCATGTCACGAGTATAATAAGCAGGGACGAAAGTATGTCGCATGGCAAGTTTCAAATCATCCCAAGTAGTAGGTATATAATCAGGGTGTAACCGACAATATTCACTCCACCAAACCAAAGCATAACCAGTGAAAGAACCAACCGCAACCTTAACTGATAGAGGCAAAGGTGTCCCGTCTTTCGATGAGATGGTGGATTTCGCTTTGGTGGAAGTCGACTTTGACGATCCGACTACGAACGTGCGAGGACGTCGCGCCTTAGCAATCGCTAAACCAACTCCGAGAGGTTATTGACCACGCCGGAGCACGATCAACCTGACCACGAGGGTCTGTTTCCTGCGAGCAAACGAAGAACAAGCAAGAAACTAAGATTGCAATCTGGATATTGCGAATATAAGATGAAAGCTTTATTGATCAAGGTGGGGTTCTGTGACGCCTTTGTCTGGTCGTTGAACACAAACGAAGTACGCGAAGTTGCAGCTATGGCGAACTTTTAATCTAAACAAAACCCAAAGTCTAAACGATGCCCTAAGGGCTGTATATATGGAGGAAGAGGGGGGAATTTCGTGGCCCTTGGTGGAGGGGTCCGAAATCAACCCTATCTCTTGTTTCCCCACACATACGGTGATGAGGACATCAATACAATTGTTACACCCACAGCCCCTGCTGCTATACATACTGGACCAATTACTAGAGCTCGTGCACGCCAACTAAATTATCAGGTACTTTCGTTTCTTGGTAATGATTCTAATGTTCATGAGAATATGATGCTGCCTAAATTGGATACATTTGTTTTGCTTACAAATGAAGGGCCTAGCTTGGAGAAGGATGAACATTGGAGCAAGAACAAGCATGGAGATGATGGCATGCGCAAGGGGAACAAGAACGGAGTTACAAGTGATGATTTCAGGACTTTGAAGCCACCATAATGTGTGCATGAAGCCTTGGACGAAATATACAAGATGCCACTTCATAAATTTCGTCCCGAGGCTATTTTAGGTGCTGCGTCACCTTATTATTGGGCCAGGCCCATGTAATTTCGAAATACATAAGTATACGCTATTTTTAGAGTCCGTATGTGTGGGGAAACAAGAGATAGGGTTGATTTCGGACCCCTCCACCAAGGGCCACGAAATCCACCCCCTCTTCCTCCATATATATAGCCCTTAGGGCATCGTTTAGACCTTGGGTTTTGTTTAGATTAAAAGTTCGCCATAGCTGCAACTTCGCGTACTTCGTTTGTGTTCAACGACCAGACAAAGGCGTCACAGAACCCCACCTTGATCAATAAAGCTTTCATCTTATATTCGCAATATCCAGATTGCAATCTCAGTTTCTTGCTTGTTCTTCGTTTGCTCGCAGGAAACAGACCCTCGTGGTCAGGTTGATCGTGCTCCGGCGTGGTCAATAACCTCTCGGAGTTGGTTTAGCGATTGCTAAGGCGCGACGTCCTCGCACGTTCGTAGTCGGATCGTCAAAGTCGACTTCCACCAAAGCGAAATCCACCATCTCATCGAAAGACGGGACACCTTTGCCTCTATCAGTATGCAACAGGTTTGCCATCTTGTAATAACACACCGCCTAATCCAATTCCACTAGCATCACATTCAAGCTCAAAAGTCTTATTAAAATCAGGAAGTTGGAGTAAAGGAGCATGTGTCAACTTATCTTTCAATACTGAGAAGGCTTCTTCCTGTGCGGTACACCAAAGAAAAGGCACATCTTTCTTTGTAAGCTCATTGAGAGGTGCAGCAATGGTGCTGAAATCTCTCACAAAACGCCTATAGAATCCAGCGAGGCCAAGAAAACTCCTCACTTGTGTGACCGTTTTGGGCTGCGGCCAACTCTCAATAGCTTCAATCTTGGCTTTATCAACTTCAATTCCCTGTGGAGTAACAACATAGCCAAGAAAAGATACTCGGTCGGTGCAAAAGGTGCACTTCCCAAGGTAACCAAACAAACGTGCATCACGTAGAGCAATAAAAACAGCACGTAAATGTTCCAAATGTTCTTCCAAAGATCTGCTATAAATCAATATGTCATCAAAGTAAACTACCTGGCAGAGGCGGGGTGTCCCGATCTTTCGATGAGATGATAACTATCGATTTGGTGGAGACGACTTTGACGATCCGACTACAAACGTGCAACGACGTTGTGCCTTAGCAATCGCTAAACCAACTCCGAGAGGTTATTGACCACGCCAGCGCACGATCAACCTGACCACGAAGGTCTATTCCTGCAAGCAATCGAAGAACAAGCAAGAATATGATAAAAGCAATCTGAATATCGCGAATATGTATGAAGTATTGATAATGGTGGGGATCCGTAAGCGGTCTTGGTCTGATCGTTGGACACAAACGAAGTACACGAAGTTGCAATGGCTAACTTTTAACTAAACAAATTCCAACGAAAAGCTACTAGATGGATCTACTTATATAGGAGCAAGGGGTGGCGGCCAAGGAGGTGGGAGGACGTCCCAAGGCAGCCTAAAACTAAATCTAGGTCGTACAAGGCCAATGGGCCCAAGTGGAGGTGATGTAACACCTTTGGACTTGTAGTTTGACTCGGATTCTGCTGCAGCATCAGATTGTTTCGTCCACAACTCGACGCTCCAGACGAATTTGAAGGTGATTCCAATTGGGTTGGAAAGTGCACGAAATCTAGTTTCCAACAAAAAAAGAATCACCCAATTCGGAGTCCGTATGAAAAACTTGTGTGCGTTTTGAGTCAGGTATGTCTGTGCAGTCCGAATCTGAATTCAGAACGTGAGAGACTTGGACTCTATCTTCTCTTGGGCCAAAAGTGACGTGAGAGAACTTTTTGGACAGCAAATAAACATCTCTTTCTTCCTTATCTTCATATGTGGATTGTACAAATGTCCCATACACCTGCAATTAGACAAAACACAAAAGTGTGTGAAGTATTTTTGTTCTGGATAACATAAATAGATTATTGAATAGTTTGCACTAGAAATCACCTGACAAATATGCATATATGCAATATTTTTCGTCACATCCAAGGTAGTCATGTCCTCATCATCCTCCCCTTCTTGAAAATAAAGCCGTCCTCGGCGTTGCTTAATCTGAAATGTGGCTAACAAAAGAGACAAGGTGTACATGTTGTATATGTATATGTCATCCATTTTTACTTCCCTTGATTTTTGCATATATGACACATGAATAGATGAGTAACTTGCATAGTTCATAAAATCTAAAGCCAAAAAATTAGCACAAGAAGTAGAAGGCATGAAAATATTGCAACTCAGTTTGCACATATAAGTGAAGCTCTTATTCATTTCAAAAGATTGACAATGTTCATCATTAAACCATCCCAACATTGGTGAATAAACCTTACTTGCATCAAATTTACATGTTACAACATGCTTAAATAAGCAAACATGCAATAAGTCATTCAGCACAGAATCATCACCAAGATTAGAGGTCATATCAAAATGATTAAACATTGGTTCTTTTGCATCAATAGTTAATTCAATGGGTGCACTCAAAATTGTTGGTATTTCAGTTGTTTGATCACATGGCAAAGTCAAATTATCAACGTAGTCCTCTAAAATAGGTGGTGTGATCAAAGTAGTGGGTAGCTCATCAGATGGTGCATTCAAATTGACAAGGCATTCATCATTCTCATGTAGAGATGGAAGATCAGTACCTTTGTCATTACCTCTTATGATCAACTCAGATGATGTAGCCACTCTCGGGGGCGATGTGTCACATGGTGGAGGTGATGTAGTCCTGACAACAACGGATGTGGTTGTCATAGTATGCCTAGTAGTTGAAGGAACAATCATATCAACTCTTGGAATGTGCACCGTGCGCTTGTTCTCCTCGTGGCCAACACGTCGTTTTATTTCCTGTTCAGCTTTGCAAGCAAGATGAAACAAATGGTTCATAGGATAACACTCTTCATGAATTAGTATCTCTTGAATATCACGGTTTAATCCTCCCCAAAATCTATCCATAAAAGCATCTCTTGAACGAGCAAGAATATGATAAAGCAATCTGAATATTGCAAATATATATGAGGTATTGATAATGGTGGGGATCCGTAAGCGGTCTTGGTCTGGTCGTTGGACACAAACGAAGTACACGAAGTTGCGTTGGCTAACTTTTAACTAAACAAATCCCAAGGAAAAGCTACTAGATGGATCTACTTATATAGGAGCAAGGGGTGGCGGCCAAGGAGGTGGGAGGACGTCCCAAGGCAGCCTAAAACTAAATCTAGGTCGTACAAGGCCAATGGGCCCAAGTGGAGGTGATGTAACACCTTTGGACTTGTAGTTTGACTCGGATTCTGCTGCAGCATCAGATTGTTTCGTCCACAACTCAACGCTCCGGACGAATTTGAAGGTGATTCCAATTGGGTTGGAAAGTGCACGAAATCTAGTTTCCAACAAAAAAAGAATCACCCAATTCGGAGTCCGTATGAAAAACTTGTGTGCGTTTTGAGTCAGGTATGTCTGTGCAGTCCGAATCTGAATCCAGAACGTGAGAGACTTGGACTCTATCTTCTCTTGGGCCAAAAGTGACGTGAGAGAACTTTTTGGACAGCAAATAAACATCTCTTTCTTCATTATCTTCATATGTGGATTGTACAAATGTCCCATACACCTGCAATTAGACAAAACACAAAAGTGTGTGAAGTATTTTTGTTCTGGATAACATAAATAGATTATTGAATAGTTTGCACTAGAAATCACCTGACAAATATGCATATATGCAATATTTTTGGTCATATCCAAGGTAGTCATGTCCTCATCATCCTCCCCTTCTTGAAAATAAAGCCGTCCTCGGCGTTGCTTAATCTGAAATGTGGCTAACAAAAGAGACAAGGTGTACATGTTGTATATGTATATGTCATCCATTTTTACTTCCCTTGATTTTTGCATATATGACACATGAATAGATGAGTAACTTGCATAGTTCATAAAATATAAAGCCAAAAAATTAGCACAAGAAGTAGAAGGCATGAAAATATTGCAACTCAGTTTGCACATATAAGTGAAGCTCTTATTCATTTCAAAAGATTGACAATGTTCATCATTAAACCATCCCAACATTGGTGAATAAACCTTACTTGCATCAAATTTACATGCTACAACATGCTTAAATAAGCAAACATGCAATAAGTCATTTAACACAGAATCATCACCAAGATTAGAGGTCATATCAAAATGATTAAACATTGGTTCTTTTGCATGAATAGTTAATTCAATGGGTGCACTCAAAATTGTTGGTATTTCAGTTGTTTGATCACATGGCAAAGTCAAATTATCAACGTAGTCCTCTAAAATAGGTGGTGTGATCAAAGTAGTGGGTAGCTCATCAGATGGTGCATTCAAATTGACAAGGCATTCATCATTCTCATGTAGAGATGGAAGATCAGTACCTTTGTCATTACCTCTTATGATCAACTCAGATGATGTAGCCACTCTCGGGGGCGATGTGTCACATGGTGGAGGTGATGTAGTCCTGACAACAACGGATGTGGTTGTCATAGTATGCCTAGTAGTTGAAGGACCAATCATATCAACTCTTGGAATGTGCACCGTGCGCTTGTTCTCCTCGTGGCCAACACGTCGTTTTATTTCCTGTTCAGCTTTGCAAGCAAGATGAAACAAATGGTCCATAGGATAACACTCTTCATGAATTAGTATCTCTTGAATATCACGGTTTAATCCTCCCCAAAATCTATCCATAAAATCATCTTCACTTTCTTCTAAAGAGGAATGCAACAATGTAGTTTGTAAATCATCATAATATTTTGTTATAGTTTCACTACCTTGTTTTAAGTGTTGCAACTTCTTAATCATGTCACGAGTATAATAAGCAGGGACGAAAGTATGTCGCATGGCAAGTTTCAAATCATCCCAAGTAGTAGGTATATAATCAGGGTGTAACCAACAATATTCACTCCACTAAACCAAAGCATAACCAGTGAAAGAACCAACCGCAACCTTAACCTTTTTATGTTCATTGAAATTATGGGAAGCAAATATATTTTTTATGTCGAACTCCCATTCAATATATAAAGCAGGTTTAAAACGGCCATTAAATGGTGGTATAGATACATTAACCTGATCATGTGCATTTGGATGTTTGTGCACCTCTCGTGACGGTTGTGGTATTTGCAAAGGTGGTGGCACGTCTCCCGCGATCGACAAAGCCCATGAATTGACTCTGGATCCTGTCATGATTAGTAGAACAAGAAACAAAACCCAAAAATAATGTTCCTATAACTACTAGGATGTGGTGGTAAAATCCTCACAGTAAAGCAAATATCAATGTCTTACAAGTTCTTACCATGCAGCAGGCGGTGATCGGCAACCAGCGGTGTCAAGTAACTCCGAATATTGAGTAAAGCGATTGCCAGGGGAGCGTACGTATACACGGTGTAGAAATATGTGGAGCTGGATTGGCTATATATGGTAGCAAAAGATTAGCAATAATCAATTCAAAGATGCAATGTTGAATAAACGCTCAACGACGGTACTGTGCTGGTCCTAGGCTAGACCGGACTAGAGACGCGAGCCTAGAACACTAATGAGGTCACGGCGTAGCACAACTAGCATCAATGAAGGATACTAAGTAGCTCTTGACAGCAAGATATAAGTGAAGATCACAACGGTAGTGAAGATAATGATGAAAAAGAACTGCCAAGCAGGATATACAACAACTCTCTCTCCAACTTTCCTCTTGAAAAGTTTGAGATAATTTTCTGATAAATTCTTTCAAAGAATGCCACTAACTCAAGCTTTCCAATGCAAAAAGAATCACTCAATTCCGAGTTGATATGAGGAGACAAAGAATTCTAAAACTGGCCTGAAAAATTGGAACAAGCTGTGTTCACGAACTTCAGAGGGCAAAAAGACCTATTTAGAAGCCGATTTTGAGGTGTCAAATATTGAAATAGCTTCTGCAACTATTTAGATGCGGCTCGTTGCTATCTTCAATTTGAGTACTCACGGAGCCAAAACGGACTTCATATGAGGAAGATACACCTGTTTTACTGAACAGTGCGCAAAACAGATTCCAATCCGAATTCAGGTACGAGATTGATTCTAGATAGATCCAATTTTTTTTTCTTCTCTCTTTTTTTTCTCACGCTTTTTTTTTCTTTTTCTTCTCCTTTTTTTCTCTGACTTTTTTTTCTCTCGTTTTTTTTTCTCTCTTTTTTTCTCCCTCTTTCCAAAACAAACTAGATCTCAACTATTATTATGACAATGAATGGTGGGTAGCACGTGGTGGAAATTGATGGATGGGTGGTGGACAGCGGAAGAGATAATAATGCAGCGGTGGCGTGATTAATGTGAACAGAACTCGAAACTCTAAACGAACTAGACACTAAGACCAGCAACTCGACACGACGATGCAACCGATAATTCAACTATGCAAGTAATGAAAAGAAAATTGCAAAGGCTCAGATTGGCTTGGACCAAGGATGAATAGATCTAACTCTTTTTTGTGGCTTTTTCTTGGACAATAGGTAAGAAAATAAATCTAATCTAGGAAAACTGGAAATTCTCACCGAGCAACCTGAAAACTGATACCACTTGGCAGAGGCGGGGTGTCCCGATCTTTCGATGAGATGATAACTATCGATTTGGTGGAGACGACTTTGACGATCCGACTACAAACGTGCAACGACGTTGTGCCTTAGCAATCGCTAAACCAACTCCGAGAGGTTATTGACCACGCCAGAGCACGATCAACCTGACCACGAAGGTATATTCCTGCAAGCAATCGAAGAACAAGCAAGAATATGATAAAAGCAATCTGAATATCGTGAATATGTATGAAGTATTGATAATGGTGGGGATCCGTAAGCGGTCTTGGTCTGGTCGTTGGACACAAACGAAGTACACGAAGTTGCAATGGCTAACTTTTAACTAAACAAATTCCAAGGAAAAGCTACTAGATGGATCTACTTATATAGGAGCAAGGGGTGGCGGCCAAGGAGGTGGAAGGACGTCCCAAGGCAGCCTAAAACTAAATCTAGGTCGTACAAGGCCAATGGGCCCAAGTGGAGGTGATGTAACACCTTTGGACTTGTAGTTTGACTCGGATTCTGCTGCAGCATCAGATTGTTTCGTCCACAACTCGACGCTCCGGACGAATTTGAAGGTGATTCCAATTGGGTTGGAAAGTGCACCAAATCTAGTTTCCAACAAAAAAAGAATCACCCAATTCGGAGTCCGTATGAAAAACTTGTGTGCGTTTTGAGTCAGGTATGTCTGTGCAGTCCGAATCTGAATTCAGAACGTGAGAGACTTGGACTCTATCTTCTCTTGGGCCAAAAGTGACGTGAGAGAACTTTTTGGACAGCAAATAAACATCTCTTTCTTCCTTATCTTCATATGTGGATTGTACAAATGTCCCATACACCTGCAATTAGACAAAACACAAAAGTGTGTGAAGTATTTTTGTTCTGGATAACATAAATAGATTATTGAATAGTTTGCACTAGAAATCACCTGACAAATATGCATATATGCAATATTTTTGGTCATATCCAAGGTAGTCATGTCCTCATCACTACCACAAATCGTCCAATGAAAGCACGTAAAACTTCGTTCATTAATCTCATGAAAGTACTAGGTGCATTAGTTAACCCAAAAGGCATGACTAACCACTCATATAATCCAAACTTAGTTTTAAATGCAGTTTTCCATTCATCTCCCAATTTCATACGAATTTGATGGTATCCACTACGCAAATCAACTTTGGAGAATATTGTAGAGCCACTCAATTCATCAAGCATATCATCGAGCCTAGGAATAGGATGACGATAACGAATAGTAATATTATTAATGCCTCTACAATCAACACACATACATGATGTACCATCCTTTTTCGGCACTAGAATAATAGGAACAGCGCAAGGACTAAGGGATTCGCGTATATAACCTTTGTCGAGAAGCTCTTGTACTTGACGCATAATCTCCTTCGTCTCCTTTGGATTGGTACGGTATGGTGCACGGTTTGGCAGTGAAGCACCGGGAATTAAGTCAATCTGATGCTCAATCCCTCGAATAGGCGGTAATCCCGGTGGCACGTCTTGTGGAAAGACGTCAGCGAACTCCTGCAAAATGTTAGTGACAGCAGGAGGCAAAGAGGAAGGCACGTCCTCGATGGCAAAATGTTAATGCCTCTTTGCACACAAAAGCATAGCAAACAGATTTGCTGAAATCTAGCTCATCAATATCAGATTTGGTGGCAAATAAACATGCACTTTTCAATTTAATTTCAGAAGCAACACTAGATGGTTTATTATTAGGCTTCATTTGTTGCTCAAATTCTTTTGCCACAATCTGATTTTCACTCTTATTCTTCTCCTGTTTTGCTTTATTAGCTCTATTAATATCATCTTTCAAAATGGAATCAGGAGTCATAGGAAGCAAGGTAATTTTTTTATCCTTATGAACAAGAGTATAGTGATTGTTTCTACCATGGTGTACAGAGTTTTTATCAAATTGCCATGGTCTACCAAGTAATAAGGAACATGCTTGCATAGGTACCACATCACAATCAACATAATCAGCATATGTAGAGATACTAAAATGCACACGAACAGTACGTGTTACCTTAACCTTGCCGCTGTTGTTGAACCATTGGATGTAGTAAGGATGTGGATGTGGTCTTGTGGTGAGAGAAAGCTTCTCCACCATCTCCATGCTAGCCAAGTTGTTGCAGCTCCCTCCGTCTATTATGACGCGCACAGAACGTTCCTTCACAACTCCCTTGGTATGGAACAAATTGTGCCTCTGATTTTGCTCAGCTTGTGTGACCTGCACACTCAAAACACGTTGAGCAACTAAACATTCATACCTGTCAGCGTCTTCAGGAGCCATGTATTGCGTCTCATGATCAGAGTCATCTCCACCATGTTCTTCACGTGTAATAAGAGCCAATGTCTCCTCATCATAGTCACTAGCGGACTCATATCCACCATCCGCGTAGCAATCATCACGCGCGGAGTTGCATTCCCTCGCATAATGACCTCCTCCCTTACAACGACGACAAATAATATCACTTGTGTGCCCTGTTGATGCCATGGAAGAAGAAGAACGTTGTGCAGGCCCCGCAGGTGCGCTCTTGGCAGATAATGGTGGTTGTGCCTGTTTTCTTGTATCACGGCTGGAGGTGGCACCGGATGGAGGTGCTGGTGCAGTTGAAGTAGAAGATGCACGTGGTGTCCATGATGAAGGTCGGCCTGCAGAAAAGTTAGTTCGCCCCAATGCTTGTCGATCCTGCACTTCACGTTCAGCTTTACAAGCAAGATGGAATAAACGAGTGATATTAGTATACTCCTTATAGTCTAGAATGGTCTGAATCTCTCTATTTAATCCACCCAGAAAACGTGCAAGCATAGCTTCATTCTCCTCAACAATACCACATCTAATCATGCCAGTTTGTAATTCCTGATAATATTGTTCTACAGAATTTTTCCCTTGTCTTAAACGCTGCAATTTTTGAAGCAATTCACGTTGATAATATGGTGGAACCCAACGCGTACGCATAGCAGTTTTCAAAGCAGCCCAAGTAGTTGGAATAGGATATAATCTACAATGTTCAGACCACCATACACATGCAAAACTAGTGAAAGCACAAACAGCAGCAGCAACCCGTCTCTCCTCGGGATATTGTAAACATGTAAAATGTTGTTCAGTTTCTAACTCCCAAGTAAGATATATATCAGGAACATATCTACCCTCAAATGGTGGAATATTCAATTTCAGTTTAGGAATATGCACATCATCTCGTACCTGAGGTGGTGGTGCAGGCCTACCATTACGAATATATACCTGAGGTCGACCTGCTGGTGGTGGTGCTGGTGGGTGCACGTAGTTCTGATTTTGATCAACCTCATCCTCATAATCGCCCGCATACTCATCATCCTCCTGGGTACCAGCAGCAGCAGTAGCAGGAGCCAAAGAAGCATCAATAACAGGAACAGCAGCACCAGAAGTTTGGCCATCCTCAATAGGAACACGCTTCGCTCGTCCATACTGATTCGGAAGGATGCGTTGTTGTTGGTGTTGCAGAGGTGCGATAGGTGCAGCCGGCGGTGGTGGTGGTAAACGCGCGAGCAATTCATTAAACTTGCTATCAAGCTTTGTTTCAAATGTCTTCTCCATGCCATCTATCTTCTCCATGGCCTCGTCAAATCTGTTTAGCACATCTTGCACCTGTCCACTCATCATTTGCTGAAATTTATCATGTAGTTGTTTGTTCGTCAGGTTCTCCCAATCAGTCTCATCGGCTTGTGATCCTACCATGGTTAGCAGCAAATAGAAACACACAAGAATATGATCCTACAGACTACTAAGAAGTGGTGGTGGTGTATCACAAACCCGTCAAGCAAAACTCAAATTCTTACCAGTTCTTACCCAGCAGCAGGCGGTGATCGGCAACCGTTGTAGTCAAAACTCTCAAAGCTTGGATAGAGCGATTACCAGGGAGAGTCAAACGCACGACGTAGATGTATGTGGAGCTGGGAAGGCTTATAATATGGTAGCAAAAAGGGTCAGCAATAATCAATTCAGAGATGCAAAGTTGAATAAACGCTCAACGACGGTACTGTGCTGGTCCTAGGCTAGACCGTGCTAGAGACGCGAGCCTAGAACACTAACAAAATCACGGCGCTGCACGTAAACAAGGAAAAAGCACACTCTGGAATTTTTTTTCGCTCTTTTTTTTTGCGCTCTTTTTTTTTACGCTGCTTTTTTTTTGAGAAAAATCACTATAATGGCGAGTGTCTCAAAACTCTTCCTAGGTCAAACTGACACGATGGGCACGAAATTTTTTCGACCAAATTTTTTTTTTCGTTTTTTCGACTGCCCGGACCCAAAAACTGGAAACGGATCAAAAAAACTTCCTATAATGGCACCTGTCTCAAAACACTCAAAAACACCTAAAAATAGGATAGCTAGAATTTTTTTTCGAAAAATGCGTTTTCGAAAAATTTTGGGCCTAAACGGAGGGTGGTTTCCGGACTCTTTTTTTTTTCCCGAAACCTACTCCGGCAAGGAAACACGAATCGGAATCTAGATGGATCTCAAAAACACACCTAATATGCAAGGAACTCGGATTGGTGGTGGATATATGATGGTGGTATATGGCAGCGGTGGTGGTATATGGCAGCGGTGGTAATATATGGATATGGATTGGTGGTGGTATATGGATACGGATTGGTGGTGGTATATGGATACGGATTCGGAGCGGTGGTGGTAGGTGACAGGGGCGATGATGATGGTGCGGTGGCGGCGTGAAAACTTATGACCAGAACTCGAAACTCTAAAAGACTAACGCTAAGACCAGCCACTAGACACGACGATGCAACCGCAAATTCAACAAAGCAAAACCCTAAAAAGATTATGCAAAGGCTCAGATTGGTTCGGATATGATGAACTAACCCTAATTTTTTTTGGCTTTTTCGGGGACTGTAGGTATGAAGAACAAACTCGATCTAAACTACGAAAAACTGTAAAATCTCACCGAGCAACCTGGAAATCTGATACCACTTGATAGAGGCAAAGGTGTCCCGTCTTTCGATGAGATGATGGATATAGCTTTGGTGGCAGTCGACTTTGACGATCCGACTACGAATGTGCGAGGACGTCGCGCCTTAGCAATCGCTAAACCAACTCCGAGAGGTTATTGACCACGCCGGAGCACGATCAAGCTGACCACGAGGGTCTGTTTCCTGCGAGCAAACGAAGAACAAGCAAGAAACTGAGATTACAATCTGGATATTGCGAATATAAGATGAAAGCTTTATTGATCAAGGTGGGGTTCTGTGACGCCTTTGTCTGGTCGTTGAGCACAAACGAAGTACGCGAAGTTGCAGCTATGGCGAACTTTTAATCTAAACAAAACCCGAAGTCTAAACGATGCCCTAAGGGCTGTATATATGGAGGAAGAGGGGGGGAATTTCGTGGCCCTTGGTGGAGGGGTCCGAAATCAACCCTATCTCTTGTTTCCCCACACATACGTACTCTAAAAATAGCCTATACTTATGTATTTCGAAATTACATGGGCCTGGCCCAATAATAAGGTGACGCAGCACCTAAAATAGCCTCGGGACGAAATTTATGAAGTGGCATCTTGTATATTTCGTCCAAGGCTTCATGCACCCATTATGGTGGCTTCAAAGTCCTGAAATCATCACTTGTAACTCCATTCTTGTTCCCCTTGCGCATGCCATCATCTCCATGCTTGTTCTTGCTCCAATGTTCATCCTTCTCCAAGCTAGGCCCTTCATTTGTAAGCAAAACAAATGTATCCAATTTAGGCAGCATCATATTCTCATGAACATTAGAATCATTACCAAGAAACGAAAGTACCTGGTAATTTAGTTGGCGTGCACGAGCTCTAGTAATTGGTCCAGTATGTATAGTAGCAGGGGCTGTGGGTGTAACAATTGTATTGATGTCCTCATCACCTATGCATGCACACGGGAGAAGTGTCAAGTAGTATACCATCCTCGAAGGGGTCAAGTGAGCACTTGTAAAGGAGATGATTCACCTTTGTGTATGTGAAGTAGATGTCGCACGTGTCACTCGCCGAACTACCTCTTGACATGGTGATGTCCATAGGATGCTCCGCATCAAAATGTTAGCAAGAGTCAATAATGTTGAAAGAGATTCACAAATTCGCAAGTGTAACAAGTAGACCAATAGCAATATGTGGCACACAAAAACACACACACAAGGATAGATAAATGGGGTCGTGCAACCAAGGATGAGCACAAAATGTGGAATCCACGGAAAACGCTCGTGTTGCACAACTCAAGAGAGACGCTAGCACGATTGCTCTATAGGCGGATACGACACTTGTGCATAACCTATGAGATGCAAAATGGATAACTTTCTATCCCAAGTATGCTATGTATGTATGGCTCCCGGTGTTTGATGCAAGATGATCGAATATGACAATCTTATGCAATGTGGTGGATGCTATGGCTATTGCTTACAAGCTATTTGCTCTTTCTCTTTTGCTTAAAAGCTTACTCTCTTTTTTTGTATGGCCACTTTGCGAAATGCACAAAGCAAGATAGCAATTATGTATATGCGGGAACAAACTTGAGGCACACGAGATGATATGATACCAATATGATATGGTATGTATGCAATGTATGGTGTAGAATGTGCACAAGTAACGTTGCCGGCAATACTCAAATGGCTAGTCTCGATAGGCAAGTAACGCAAAATGGGCTAGGGGTTAACAATGCAATTGCAAGGGGAATGTACAATGGAGGGGTACCATGATACCAAGATGATATGGAGGTTACCGTCCGAGGCGATGATGAGTGGCAGTGATCTTGATGGAGATACCAAGATGATGGAGACTCGTCCCTAAGTAGCCGAAGCACCTTAGGAAACGGAAAAACCACAACTCAAAATCTCAAAGACAAAAGTCAAATGGTGGTAGCGGAAAGTGGTGGTGTTGCACTAGGCAATGCGGAAGTGGAGGTTATGGTGGTGGACTACACACAGTGTCGGAGTTGAAAGCACGGTCCCTAAGTAGCCTAAACACCTTAGGAGACACAACTCACAGCACAAACAAAATTGGGTTATGATAGAGGCGAGGGTCCCGATCTTTCGATAAGATGATAACTATCGATTTGGTGGAGACGACTTTGACAATCCGACTACAAACGTGCACGACGTTGCATCTTAGCAATCGCTAAACCAATCTCCTGAGGTTACTGACGATGCTGGAAGCACGGTCAGCCTGACCACGAAGGTCTATTCCTGCAAGCAATCGAAGAACGAGCAAGAATATGATAAAGCAATCTGAATATTGCAAATATATATGAAGTATTGATAATGGTGGGGATCCGGAAGCGGTCTTGGTCTGGTCGTTGGACACAAACGAAGTACACGAAGTTGCAATGGCTAACTTTTAACTAAACAAATCCCAAGGAAAAAGCTACTAGATGGATCTACTTATATAGGAGCAAGGGGTGGCGGCCAAGGAGGTGGGAGGAAGTCCCAAGGCAGCCTAAAACTAAATCTAGGTCGTACAAGGCCAATGGGCCCAAGTGGAGGTGATGTAACACCTTTGGACTTGTAGTTTGACTCGGATTCTGCTACAGCATCAGATTGTTTCGTCCACAACTCAACGCTCCGGACGAATTTGAAGGTGATTCCAATTGGGTTGGAAAGTGCACGAAATCTAGTTTCCAACAAAAAAAGAATCACCCAATTCGGAGTCCGTATGAAAAACTTGTGTGCGTTTTGAGTCAGGTAAGTCTGTGCAGTCCGAATCTGAATCCAGAACGTGAGAGACTTGGACTCTATCTTCTCTTGGGCCAGAAGTGACGTGAGAGAACTTTTTGGACAGCAAATAAACAGCTCTTTCTTCCTTATTTTCATATGTGGATTGTACAAATGTCCCATACACCTGCAATTAGACAAAACACAAAAGTGTGTGAAGTATTTTTGTTCTGGATAACATAAATAGATTATTGAATAGTTTGCACTAGAAATCACCTGACAAATATGCATATATGCAATATTTTTGGTCATATTCAAGGTAGTCATGTCCTCATCATCCTCCCCTTCTTGAAAATAAAGCCGTCCTCGGCGTTGCTTAATCTGAAATGTGGCTAACAAAAGAGACAAGGTGTACATGTTGTATATGTATATGTCATCCATTTTTACTTCCCTTGATTTTTGCATATATGACACATGAATAGATGAGTAACTTGCATAATTCATAAAATCTAAAGCCAAAAAATTAGCACAAGAAGTAGAAGGCATGAAAATATTGCAACTCAGTTTGCACATATAAGTGAAGCTCTTATTCATTTCAAAAGATTGACAATGTTCATCATTAAACCATCCCAACATTGGTGAATAAACCTTACTTGCATCAAATTTACATGCTACAACATGCTTAAATAAGCAAACATGCAATAAGTCATTCAACACAGAATCATCACCAAGATTAGAGGTCATATCAAAATGATTAAACATTTGTTCTTTTGCATCAATAGTTAATTCAATGGGTGCACTCATAATTGTTGGTATTTCAGTTGTTTGATCACATGGCAAAGTCAAATTATCAACGTAGTCCTCTAAAATAGGTGGTGTGATCAAAGTAGTGGGTAGCTCATCAGATGGTGCATTCAAATTGACAAGGCATTCATCATTCTCATGTAGAGATGGAAGATCAGTACCTTTGTCATTACCTCAATCAACTCAGATGATGTAGCCACTCTCGGGGGCGATGTGTCACATGGTGGAGGTGATGTAGTCCTGACAACAACGGATGTGGTTGTCATAGTATGCCTAGTAGTTGAAGGAACAATCATATCAACTCTTGGAATGTGCACCGTGCGCTTGTTCTCCTCGTGGCCAACACGTCGTTTTATCTCCTGTTCAGCTTTGCAAGCAAGATGAAACAAATGGTCCATAGGATAACACTCTTCATGAATTAGTATCTCTTGAATATCACGGTTTAATCCTCCCCAAAATCTATCCATAAAATCATCTTCACTTTCTTCTAAAGAGGAATGCAACAAGGTAGTTTGTAAATCATCATAATATTTTGTTACAGTTTCACTACCTTGTTTTAAGTGTTGCAACTTCTTAATCATGTCACGAGTATAATAAGCAGGGACGAAAGTATGTCGCATGGCAAGTTTCAAATCATCCCAAGTAGTAGGTATATAATCAGGGTGTAACCGACAATATTCACTCCACCAAACCAAAGCATAACCAGTGAAAGAACCAACCGCAACCTTAACCTTTTTATGTTCATCGAAATTATGGGAAGCAAATATATTTTTTATGTCGAACTCCCATTCAATATATAAAGCAGGTTTAAAACGGCCATTAAATGGTGGTATAGATACATTAACCTGATCATGTGATGAGGACATCAATACAATTGTTACACCCACAGCCCCTGCTGCTATACATACTGGACCAATTACTAGAGCTCGTGCACGCCAACTAAATTACCAGGTACTTTCGTTTCTTGGTAATGATTCTAATGTTCATGAGAATATGATGCTGCCTAAATTGGATACATTTGTTTTGCTTACAAATGAAGGGCCTAGCTTGGAGAAGGATGAACATTGGAGCAAGAACAAGCATGGAGATGATGGCATGCGCAAGGGGAACAAGAACGGAGTTACAAGTGATGATTTCAGGACTTTGAAGCCACCATAATGGGTGCATGAAGCCTTGGACGAAATATACAAGATGCCACTTCATAAATTTCTTCCCGAGGCTATTTTAGGTGCTGCGTCACCTTATTATTGGGCCAGGCCCATGTAATTTCGAAATACATAAGTATAGGCTATTTTTAGAGTCCGTATGTGTGGTGAAACAAGAGATAGGGTTGATTTCGGACCCCTCCACCAAGGGCCACGAAATTCCCCCCTCTTCCTCCATATATACAGCCCTTAGGGCATCGTTTAGACTTTGGGTTTTGTTTAGATTAAAAGTTCGCCATAGCTGCAACTTCGCGTACTTCGTTTGTGTTCAACGACCAGACAAAGGCGTCACAGAACCCCACCTTGATCAATAAAGCTTTCATCTTATATTCGCAATATCCAGATTGCAATCTTAGTTTCTTGCTTGTTCTTCGTTTGCTCGCAGGAAACAGACCCTCGTGGTCAGGTTGATCGTGCTCCGGCGTGGTCAATAACCTCTCGGAGTTGGTTTAGCGATTGCTAAGGCGCGACGTCCTCGCACGTTCGTAGTCGGATCGTCAAAGTCGACTTCCACCAAAGCGAAATCCACCATCTCATCGAAAGACGGGACACCTTTGCCTCTATCAATAACACTCTTCATGAATTAGTATCTCTTGAATATCACGGTTTAATCCTCCCCAAAATATATCCATAAAATCATCTTCACTTTCTTCTAAAGAGGAATGCAACAAGGTAGTTTGTAAATCATCATAATATTTTGTTACAGTTTCACTACCTTGTTTTAAGTGTTGCAACTTCTTAATCATGTCACGAGTATAATAAGCAGGGACGAAAGTATGTCGCATGGCAAGTTTCAAATCATCCCAAGTAGTAGGTATATAATCAGGGTGTAACCGACAATATTCACTCCACCAAACCAAAGCATAACCAGTGAAAGAACCAACCGCAACCTTAACCTTTTTATGTTCATCGAAATTATGGGAAGCAAATATATTTTTTATGTCGAACTCCCATTCAATATATAAAGCAGGTTTAAAACGGCCATTAAATGGTGGTATAGATACATTAACCTGATCATGTGCACTTGGATGTTTGTGCACCTCTCGTGACGGTTGTGGTATTTGCAAAGGTGGTGGCACGTCCCCCGCGATCGACAAAGCCCATGAATTGACTCTGGATCCTGTCATGATTAGTAGAACAAGAAACAAAACCCCAAAATAATGTTCCTACAACTACTAGGATGTGGTGGTAAAACGCTCACAGTAAAGCAAATATCAATGTCTTACAAGTTCTTACCATGCAGCAGGCGGTGATCGGCAACCAGCGGTGTCAAGTAACTCCGAATATTGAGTAAAGCGATTGCCAGGGGAGCGTACGTATACACGGTGTAGAAATATGTGGAGCTGGGTTGGCTATATATGGTAGCAAAAGATTAGCAATAATCAATTCAAAGATGCAATGTTGAATAAACGCTCAACGACGGTACTGTGCTGGTCCTAGGCTAGACCGAACTAGAGACGCGAGCCTAGAACACTAATGAGGTCACGTCGTAGCACAACTAGCATCAATGAAGGACACTAAGTAGCTCTGGACAGCAAGATATAAATGAAGATCACAACGGCAGTAAAGATAATGAGGTGAAACAACAGCCAAGCAGGATATATCAACAACTTTGTCTCCAACTTTCCTCTGAAAAAGTTTGTGCCGATTTTTTTGTTTTTTTAAAGAATGCTACTAACTCAAGCTTTCCAATGAAAAAAGAATCACTCGATTCCGTGTTGATATGAGGAGTCAAAGAATTCTAAAACTGGCCTGAAAAATTGGAACAAGCTGTGTTCACGAACTTCGGAGGGCAAAAAGACCTATTTAGAAGCCGATTTTGAGGTGTCAAATATTGAACTAGCTTCTGCAACTATTTAGATGCGGCTTGTCGCTATCTTCAATTTGAGTACTCACGGAGCCAAAACGGACTTCGTATGAGGAAGATACACCTGTTTTACTGAACAGTGCGCAAAACAGATTCCAATCCGAATTCAGGTACGAGATTGATTCCAAGGATGAGGCTCAGACTGGCTTGGACCAAGGATGAATAGATCTAACTCTTTTTTGTGGCTTTTTCTTGGACAATAGGTAAGAAAATAAATCTAATCTAGGAAAACTGGAAATTTTCACCGAGCAACCTGAAAACTGATACCACTTGATAGAGGCGAGGGTCCCGATCTTTCGATAAGATGATAACTATCGATTTGGTGGAGACGACTTTGACAATCCGACTACAAACGTGCACGACGTTGCACCTTAGCAATCGCTAAACCAATCTCCTGAGGTTACTGACGATGCTGGAAGCACGGTCAGCCTGACCACGAAGGTCTATTCCTGCAAGCAATCGAAGAACGAGCAAGAATATGATAAAGCAATCTGAATATTGCAAATATATATGAAGTATTGATAATGGTGGGGATCCGGAAGCGGTCTTGGTCTGGTCGTTGGACACAAACGAAGTACACGAAGTTGCAATGGCTAACTTTTAACTAAACAAATCCCAAGGAAAAAGCTACTAGATGGATCTACTTATATAGGAGCAAGGGGTGGCGGCCAAGGAGGTGGGAGGACGTCCCAAGGCAGCCTAAAACTAAATCTAGGTCGTACAAGGCCAATGGGCCCAAGTGGAGGTGATGTAACACCTTTGGACTTGTAGTTTGACTCGGATTCTGCTACAGCATCAGATTGTTTCGTCCACAACTCAACGCTCCGGACGAATTTGAAGGTGATTCTAATTGGGTTGGAAAGTGCACGAAATCTAGTTTCCAACAAAAAAAGAATCACCCAATTCGGAGTCCATATGAAAAACTTGTGTGCGTTTTGAGTCAGGTAAGTCTGTGCAGTCCGAATCTGAATCCAGAACGTGAGAGACTTGGACTCTATCTTCTCTTGGGTCAGAAGTGACGTGAGAGAACTTTTTGGACAGCAAATAAACAGCTCTTTCTTCCTTATCTTCATATGTGGATTGTACAAATGTCCCATACACCTGCAATTAGACAAAACACAAAAGTGTGTGAAGTATTTTTGTTCTGGATAACATAAATAGATTATTGAATAGTTTGCACTAGAAATCACCTGACAAATATGCATATATGCAATATTTTTGGTCATATCCAAGGTAGTCATGTCCTCATCAGGTTAAGTTGAGGTGGCGGAAGTGTATGGTGGGCAAGGTTATGCGGAAGTGGTGGTGGTGGTTGATGAAGAAGCAACCGTCCCTAAGTAGCCTAGACACCTTAGGAGACTCAAATCACTCCTCGAGCAATCACTAATACGATGGGGAAAAAATTGGTTAGGTTGCGGAAGTCGGTGGTGGTGTATCGTATGATGTGGTGGAAGTCCTAGGCAAAGATGCCAAAATTGTCAAAATTTGGTGTAGTCAAAAGATGTTGGTGGTATTTTTGTGGGAAGGAGGATGTCAATAGCTTTTCAACGAACTAAATAATGTCAAAATCGGAGTTCGGATGAATTAGTTATGGCCGAAACAAAAATCAGCCTAAGTTGATATCTATAGGTAGCGGACGTCCGGAAATGGACAGATGTCCGGTCGCTGGACGTCCGGTCGGGTCGGAAATTCGCTAATTTCAGCTCGGGTTAGTGGTTCCGGTCGTCCGGTAACGTTCAGCGTCCAGTGCTTCTTGGGTCTCCAGACGTCCGATAAAGTGACGGTCATCCGGTTGGTCTGGGTCAACGCGAGATGCGAGTTTCGGGACGCGATGTTGAGCGGAATTTGGGGATTTTGGGGTCAAAATTGATGAGATTTCGTGAATGAAAGATGGGGAAACTTGGGGAGATGCTAGATCCACTTGAAACAAAGCAAATCCGTGGATCAAAATCAAGAAAACATCATCAAACCAACAAATCACAAAAAACAATTGGGGCTATTTTTGGTGGGGATTTTCGAATTTAGGATGAAATCAAGCAAAAGAAGGCTAGAAAACGTTGGGGGAGGCTCCGAAATCGTGATCAACGTGGTTCATGATACCAAGATGATGTAGGGTAGAACCCTAACGACCCGATCTTCCACGAAAGGAGCGGATCCCGTCCAAGAACGCGAAGAACACGAGGGGAAAATGAGGGAAAACACAAGAGGAAACACGAGAGAATCACTCAACCAGCAAGAATAGATCACACATGCGCTAGATCGATGAACACAAAGGGAGATACAAGATCCAAACTCAACAACGGATGATACACGAGGTAACCAGTTCTTCTCCGTGAGGAGATCTTGAATCCACAAGGGGATCTTCCCTTAGAAAGGGTGCTTGAATCCAAAGGGATCTTCTCCGAAGAGGCCGCGGTCTCTCGCAAGGAGGAGATCCGATATGGATGAGCGTAGCTCTATCTCTCAAATGAGCTATCACAACGCTAACCCTAGAAAGGAGGAGGGAGAGGTCTATTTATAGTCTTAGTGCAAATGGGGGTGAAGTGAAGGGGTACATGGGCCTCAACCCGCAACTGGACACAGCCAGGTACCGGACGTCCGCTGGGGACCGGTCGTCCGGTGGCTCGTGGGCGGCTGGACGTCCGGTAGGGGTCGGTCGTCCGCTCGTTCTGGCTCGGATGCTGGTGTAGCGGATTGCCGGTCTGGACCGGTCGTCCGGTCGCCGGTCGTCCTGTGGCGTCGGACGTCCGCTCATTTGGCTCGGGTGCAGGGACACCGGTCGTCCGGTCTGGACCGCTCGTCCGGTGGATCTTCAGGCGCCGGACGTCCGGACCCGACCGGTCGTCCGGTGGCTGGAGCTTCTTCGACAGCTCTTCTTCTTGCGTCTTCGTTTCCACGCTTCCCTCGCGGATGGTGTAGGTGTTCCTTGGCGCTTGCACTCCTCCACGTCGTCCGTAGCGTTCCGACAATACCTACGCATGCACACAGGAGAAGTGTCAAGTAGTATACCATCCTCGAAGGGGTCAAGTGAGCACGTGTAAAGGAGATGATTCACCTTTGTGTATGTGAAGTAGATGCCGCATGTGTCACTCGCCGAACTGACTCTTGACATGGTGATGTCCATAAGATGCTCCGCATCATCTTGGGAGCGCTATTACATCAAAGACGACTATCTTATCAGAGCTAACAAACTTTGCATCCCCGAGTCGTCTCTTTGTTTGTTGCTTTTGCTGGAATCGCATGGAGGAAGCTTAATGGGACACTTCGGACGCGACAAGACATTCGCCACGCTCTCGAAGAGCTACTTTTGGCCAAAGATGTTTCGGGACGTCAATCCTTTCACCAACCGGTGTTCTACATGTCGCAAAGCTAAGTCCAAAGCTCAATCTCATGGTCTCTATATGCCTTTACCAATTCCATACCAACCTTGGGAAGATATTAGCATGGACTTTGTACTTGGTTTGCCTAGAACTTGAAATGGAAAAGACACCATATTTGTTGTTGTGGACCGTTTCTCCAAAATGGCACATTTTATTCCCTGTCACAAGATAGACGATGCTTCACATGTTGCTAATCTCTTTTGTACGGAAATATTGCGTCTCCATGGTGTGCCAAAGACAATTATCTCGGACCGTGATAGAGGCAAAGGTGTCCCGTCTTTCGATGAGATGGTGGTTTTCGCTTTGGTGGAAGTCGACTTTGACGATCCGACTACGAACGTGCGAGGACGTCGCGCCTTAGCAATCGCTAAACCAACTCCAAGAGGTTATTGACCACGCCGGAGCACGATCAACCTGACCACGAGGGTCTGTTTCCTGCGAGCAAACGAAGAACAAGCAAGAAACTGAGATTGCAATCTGGATATTGCGAATATAAGATGAAAGCTTTATTGATCAAGGTGGGGTTCTGTGACGCCTTTGTCTGGTCGTTGAACACAAACGAAGTACGCGAAGTTGCAGCTATGGCGAACTTTTAATCTAAACAAAACCCAAAGTCTAAACGATGCCCTAAGGGCTGTATATATGGAGGAAGAGGGGGGAATTTCGTGGCCCTTGGTGGAGGAGTCCGAAATCAACCCTATCTCTTGTTTTCCCACACATACGGACTCTAAAAATAGCCTATACTTATGTATTTCGAAATTACATGGGCCTGGCCCAATAATAAGGTGACGCAGCACCTAAAATAGCCTCGGGACGAAATTTATG
Source organism: Triticum dicoccoides (assembly GCF_002162155.2). NCBI lineage: Eukaryota > Viridiplantae > Streptophyta > Magnoliopsida > Poales > Poaceae > Triticum > Triticum dicoccoides. The sequence goes on from NW_021297149.1 coordinate 162,478, forward strand.
AAGTGGCATCTTGTATATTTCGTCCAAGGCTTCATGCACCCATTATGGTGGCTTCAAAGTCCTGAAATCATCACTTGTAACTCCGTTCTTGTTCCCCTTGCGCATGCCATCATCTCCATGCTTGTTCTTGCTCCAATGTTCATCCTTCTCCAAGCTAGGCCCTTCATTTGTAAGCAAAACAAATGTATCCAATTTAGGCAGCATCATATTCTTATGAACATTAGAATCATTACCAAGAAACGAAAGTACCTGGTAATTTAGTTGGCGTGCACGAGCTCTAGTAATTGGTCCAGTATGTATAGCAGCAGGGACTGTGGGTGTAACAATTGTATTGATGTCCTCATCATCCTCCCCTTCTTGAAATGAAGTCGTCCTCGACGGAAGTTCATCTTCCTCACCCAAATAAGGCTTCAAATCTGCAATGTTAAAAGTGGGACTAACCCCAAAATCTGCAGGCAGCTCAAGTTTATATGCATTATCATTTATTTTCTCTAACACCTTAAAGGGACCATCAGCACGTGGCATTAGCTTTGATTTGCGCAAATCAGGAAATCTATCCTTACGCAAATGTAACCAAACAAGATCTCCAGGTGCAAACACAACATGTTTTCTACCCTTATCTCCAGCAAGTTTATATTTAGCATTCATACGCTCAATGTTTTCCTCAGTTAACTCATGCATTTTTAAAATCAATTCAGCACGTTGTTTAGCATCAAAATTAACCTTCTCCGAAGATGGAAGAGGCAACAAATCAATAGGTGCACGAGGTAGGAAACCATACACAACTTCAAAAGGGCACATCTTAGTAGTAGAATGCAATGAACGATTATAAGCAAATTCAATATGAGGCAAGCATTCCTCCCACATTTTCTTATTATTCTTCAAAACAGCCCTAATCATAGTAGACAACGTTCTATTGACTACTTCAGTTTGTCCATCAGTTTGGGGGTGACAAGTAGTACTAAAAAGCAGTTTAGTCCCCAACTTAGCCCATAAACATCTCCAAAAGTGGCTAAGAAATTTTGTATCACGATCTGAAACAATAGTATTTGGCACACCATGCAAGCGAATAATTTCACGAAAGAACAAATCAGCAACATTAACAACATCATCGCTTTTATGACATGGTATAAAGTGTGCCATTTTCGAGAATCTATCCACGACAACAAATATGCTATCCCTCCCCTTCTTTGTTCGAGGTAAACCTAAAACAAAGTCCATAGATATATCCTCCCAAGGAACACTAGGTGCAGCCAAAGGCATATATAAACCATGAGGATTGAGTCGTGACTTAGCTTTTTGACATGTAGTGCATCGAGCAATAAAACGCTCAACATCCCGTCTCATCTTTGGCCAAAAGAAATGTGTAGCAAGTACGTCCTCCGTCTTCTTCACGCCAAAGTGTCCCATTAATCCTCCTCCATGCGCCTCCTGCAACAACAAAAGACGAACGGAGCTAGCTGGAATGCATAGCTTGTTAGCACGAAACACAAATCCATCGTTAACGACGAACTTGTTCCACATTCTTCCGTCTTTACAATTCTGCATTACATCTTTAAAATCAGCATCATGCACATATTGATCTTTGATGGTCTCCAAACCAAATATTTTGAAGTCAAGTTGTGAAAGCATAGTATAGCGACGAGACAATGCATCAGCAATAACATTTTCTTTTCCCTTCTTGTGTTTAATGACATAAGGAAAAGTCTCAATGAATTCAACCCATTTAGCATGTCTACGATTCTGTTTAGCTTGACTTTTAATATGTTTCAAAGATTCATGATCAGAATGTATAACAAATTCTTTGGGCCATAAATAATGTTGCCATGTTTCTAAAGTCCGAACAAGAGCATATAATTCTTTATCATAAGTAGAATAATTCAGACTAGGCCCACTCAATTTTTCAGAAAAGTATGCAACAGGTTTGCCATCTTGTAATAACACACCTCCTAATCCAATTCCACTAGCATCACATTCAAGCTCAAAAGTCTTATTAAAATCAGGAAGTTGGAGTAAAGGAGCATGTGTCAACTTATCTTTCAATACCGTGAAGGCTTCTTCCTATGCGGTACCCCAAACAAAAGGCACATCCTTCTTTGTAAGCTCGTTGAGAGGTGCAGCAATGGTGCTGAAATCTCTCACAAAACGCCTATAGAATCCAGCGAGGCCAAGAAAACTCCTCACTTGTGTGACCGTTTTGGGCTGCGGCCAACTCTCAATAGCTTCAATCTTGGCTTTGTCAACTTCAATTCCCTGTGGAGTAACAACATAGCCAAGAAAAGATACTCGGTCGGTGCAAAAGGTGCACTTCCCAAGGTTACCAAACAAACGTGCATCACGTAGAGCAATAAAAACAGCACGTAAATGTTCCAAATGTTCTTCCAAAGATCTGCTATAAATCAGTCTATCATCAAAATAGACTACCACAAATCGTCCAATGAAAGCACGTAAAACTTCGTTCATTAGTCTCATGAAAGTACTAGGTGCATTAGTTAACCCAAAAGGCATGACTAACCACTCATATAATCCAAACTTAGTTTTAAATGATGTTTTCCATTCATCTCCCAATTTCATACGAATTTGATGGTATCCACTACGCAAATCAACTTTGGAGAATATTGTAGAGCCACTCAATTCATCAAGCATACCATCTAACCTAGGAATAGGATGACGATAACGAATAGTAATATTATTAATGCCTCTACAATCAACACACATACGTGATGTACCATCCTTTTTCGGCACTAGAATAATAGGAACAGCACAAGGACTAAGGGATTCACGTATATAACCTTTGTCGAGAAGCTCTTGTACTTGACGCATAATCTCCTTCGTCTCCTCTGGATTGGTACGGTATGGTGCACGGTTTGGCAGTGAAGCACCGGGAATTAAGTCAATTTGATGCTCAATCCCTCGAATAGGCGGTAATCCCGGTGGCACGTCTTGTGGAAAGACGTCAGCGAACTCCTGCAAAATGTTAGTGACAGCAGGAGGCAAAGAGGAAGGCACGTCCTCGAATGAAAATAATGCCTCTTTGCACACAAAAGCATAGCAAACAGATTTGCTGAAATCTAGCTCATCAATATCAGATTTGGTGTCAAATAAACATGCACTTTTCAATTTAATTTCAGAAGCAACACTAGATGGTTTATTATTAGGCTTCATTTGTTGCTCAAATTCTTTTGCCACAATCTGATTTTCACTCTTATTCTTCTCCTGTTGTGCTTTATTAGCTCTATTAATATCATCTTTCAAAATGGAATCAGGAGTCATAGGAAGCAAAGTAATATTTTTATCCTTATGAACAAGAGTATAGTGATTGTTTCTACCATGGTGTACAGAATTTTTATCAAATTGCCATGGTCTACCAAGTAATAAGGAACATGCTTGCATAGGTACCACATCACAATCAACATAATCAGCATATGTAGAGATACTAAAATGCACACGAACAGTACGTGTTACCTTAACCTTGCCGCTGTTGTTGAACCATTGGATATAGTAAGGATGTGGATGTGGTCTTGTGGTGAGAGAAAGCTTCTCCACCATCTCCAAGCTAGCCAAGTTGTTGCAGCTCCCTCCGTCTATTATGACGCGCACAGAACGTTCCTTCACAACTCCCTTGGTATGGAACAAATTGTGCCTCTGATTTTGCTCAGCTTGTGTGACCTGCACACTCAAAACACGTTGAGCAACTAAACATTCATACCTGTCAGCGTCTTCAGGAGCCATGTATTGCGTCTCATGATCAGAATCATCTCCACCATGTTCTTCACGTGTAATAAGAGCCAATGTCTCCTCATCATAGTCACTAGCGGACTCATATCCACCATCCGCGGTAGCAATCATCACACGCGGAGATTTGCATTCCCTCGCATAATGACCTCCTCCCTTACAACGACGACAAATAATATCACTTGTGTGCCCTGTTGATGCCATGGAAGAAGAAGAACGCTGTGCAGGACCCGCAGGTGCGCTCTTGGAAGATAACGGTGGTTGTGCCTGTTTTCTTGTATCACGGCTGGAGGTGGCACCGGATGGAGGTGCTGGTGCAGTTGAAATAGAAGATGCACGTGGTGTCCATGATGAAGGTCGGCCTGCAGAAAAGTTAGTTCGCCCCAATGCTTGTCGATCCTGCACTTCACGTTCAGCTTTACAAGCTAGATGGAATAAACGAGTGATATTAGTATACTCCTTATAGTCTAGAATGGTCTGAATCTCTCTATTTAATCCACCCAGAAAACGTGCAAGCATAGCTTCATTCTCCTCAACAATACCACATCTAATCATGCCAGTTTGTAATTCCTGATAATATTCTTCTACAGAATTTTTCCCTTGTCTTAAACGCTGCAATTTTTGAAGCAATTCACGTTGATAATATGGTGGAACCCAACGCGTACGCATAGCAGTTTTCAAAGCAACCCAAGTAGTTGGAATAGGATATAATCTACAATGTTCAGACCACCATACACATGCAAAACTAGTGAAAGCACAAACAGCAGCAGCAACTCGTCTCTCCTCAGGATATTGTAAACATGTAAATCGTTGTTCAGTTTCTAACTCCCAAGTAAGATATATATCAGGAACATATCTACCCTCAAATGGTGGAATATTCAATTTCAGTTTAGGAATATGGACATCATCTCTTACCTGAGGTGGTGGTGCAGGACTACCATTACGAATATATAACTGAGGTCGACCTGCTGGTGGTGGTACAGGTGGCTGCACGTAGTGTTGATTTTGATCAACCTCATCCTCATAATCTCCCACATAATCATCCTCCTCCGCATCAGCAGCAGGAGCCACAGAAGTATCAACAGCAGCACCAACAGTTTGGCCAAACGCAAGAGGAACACGGCTTGCTCGGCGGAGGTCTGCTTCGCGACGTGGAGGTAGTCGTTGTTGTTGTTGTTGTTGGAGAGGTGCGTTAGGTGCAGCGGGTGGTGGTGGTGGAAGACGCGCGAGCAATTCATTAAACTTGTTATCGAGCTTTGTTTCGAACGTCTTCTCAAGGCCAGTGATCTTCTCCATGGCCTCTTCAAAATTGTTCAGCACATCTTGCACCTGTTCAGTCATCATTTGCTGAAACTTATCATGAAGCTCCTTGTTCGATAAATTCTCCCAGTCAATCTCATCGGCTTGTGATCCTGGCATGGTTAGCAGCAATAGAAACACACAAGAATATGATCCTACAGACTACGAACAAGTGGTGGTGGTGGGTGTCACAAATCCGTCAAGCAAATCTCAAATTCTTACCAGTTCTTACCCAGCAGCAGGCGGTGATCGGCAACCGTTGTAGTCAAAAACTCTCAAAGCTTGGATAGAGCGATTACCAGGGAGAGTCAAACGCACGACGTAGATGTATGTGGAGCTGGGAAGGCTTATAATATGGTAGCAAAAAGGGTCAGCAAAAATCAATTCAGAGATGCAAAGTTGAATAAACGCTCAACGACGGTACTGTGCTGGTCCTAGGCTAGACTGTGCTAGAGACGCGATTCTAGAACACTAACAAAATCACGGCGCGGCACATAAACAAGGGAAAAGCACACTCTGAATATTTTTTATTTTTTTGCTCTTTTTTTTTTGCGCTCTTTTTTTTGCGCTGCTTTTTTTTTTTGCGAAAAATCACTATAATGGCGAGTGTCTCAAAACTCTTCCTAGCTCAAACTGACAGGATGGGCACGAAATTTTTTCGACCAATTTTTTTTTTCGACTGCCCGGACCCAAAAGCTGGAAACGGGTCAAAAAAAAACTTCCTATAATGGCACCTGTCTCAAAACACTCAGAAACACCTAAAAATAGGATAGCCAGAAATTTTTTCGAAAAATGCGTTTTCGAAAAATTTTGGGTCTAAACGGAGCGTGGCTACCCGACTCTTTTTTTTTCCGAAACCTACTCCGGCAAGGAAACACGAATCGGAATCTAGATGGATCCCGAAAACAAACCTAATAAGCAAAGAACTCGGATTGGTGGTGGATATATGGTGGTGGTATATGGCAGCGGTGGTGGTAGCGGTGGTAGTATATGGATATGGATCGGTGGTGGTATATGGACACGGATTGGTGGTGGTATATCGGATTCGGTGCGGTGGTGGTAGATGGCAGGGGCGATGATGATGGTGCGGCGGCGGCGTGACAACTTATGACCAGAACTCGAAACTCTAAAAGACTAGACTCTAAGACCAGCAACTAGACACGACGATGCAACCGCAAATTCAACAAAGCAAAACCCTAAAAAGATTATGCAAGGCTCAGATTGGTTCGGATATGATGAACTAACCCTAATTTTTTTTTGGCTTTTTCGTGGACTCTAGGTATGAAGAACAGACTCGATCTAAACTACGAAAAACTGTAAAATCTCACCGAGCAACCTGGAAATCTGATACCACTTGATAGAGGCAAAGGTGTCCCGTCTTTCGATGAGATGGTGGTTTTCGCTTTGGTGGAAGTCGACTTTGACGATCCGACTACGAACGTGCGAGGACGTCGCGCCTTAGCAATCGCTAAACCAACTCCAAGAGGTTATTGACCACGCCGGAGCACGATCAACCTGACCACGAGGGTCTATTTCCTGCGAGCAAACGAAGAACAAGCAAGAAACTGAGATTGCAATCTGGATATTGCGAATATAAGATGAAAGCTTTATTGATCAAGGTGGGGTTCTGTGACGCCTTTGTCTGGTCGTTGAACACAAACGAAGTACGCGAAGTTGCAGCTATGGCGAACTTTTAATCTAAACAAAACCCAAAGTCTAAACGATGCCCTAAGGGCTGTATATATGGAGGAAGAGGGGGGAATTTCGTGGCCCTTGGTGGAGGAGTCCGAAATCAACCCTATCTCTTGTTTTCCCACACATACGGACTCTAAAAATAGCCTATACTTATGTATTTCAAAATTACATGGGCCTGGCCCAATAATAAGGTGACGCAGCACCTAAAATAGCCTCGGGATGAAATTTATGAAGTGGCATCTTGTATATTTCGTCCAAGGCTTCATGCACCCATTATGGTGGCTTCAAAGTCCTGAAATCATCACTTGTAACTCCGTTCTTGTTCCCCTTGCGCATGCCATCATCTCCATGCTTGTTCTTGCTCCAATGTTCATCCTTCTCCAAGCTAGGCCCTTCATTTGTAAGCAAAACAAATGTATCCAATTTAGGCAGCATCATATTCTCATGAACATTAGAATCATTACCAAGAAACGAAAGTACCTGGTAATTTAGTTGGCGTGCACGAGCTCTAGTAATTGGTCCAGTATGTATAGCAGCAGGGGCTGTGGGTGTAACAATCGTATTGATGTCCTCATCAGACCGCGACGTCAAGTTCCTTAGCTACTTTAGGAAGACCCTATGCGCCAAGATTGGAATCAAGCTACTCTTCTCCACGGCACACCATCCTCAAACCGACGGCCAAACGGAGGTGACAAACTGCACACTGATGTGGAGCACCCCAAGGTCATCCCCATGGACCTACCATCGTCTCATCAAGTGCCTACCGGACCCATGACTCGATCACGTGGAAGAGCCCTTGAAACCGAGGTGACATCTCTCCTCTCACAATTCCACTTCGATGCACATGAAGCATGGCTACTACCTCATATGGATACCTTGTGCATACTCTGGTACAATGGAGAAGCTAAGGAGCAAGGACAAGAAGAAGAGGAAGATGGACGAGAAGACGGAGAAGAAGAAGGGCTGCAGGAAAAGTCCCAGCCACCGGACGACCGGCCGGGACCGGACGTCCGACACCTGAAGCGTCAGCCGAGCCCCAGCCAGCAGACGTCCGGTCCAGACCGGACGACCGGTGCCCCTGCACCCGAGGCCAATGAGCGGACGTCCGGCCCCGACCGGACGACCGGCACGACCGCACCCGAGCCAAAGTCAGCGGAAGTCCGGAGCCCCCGGATGTCCGGCACCCCCATCACAGAGCGGAACCAGCGGACGACCGGAGGACACCGGACGTCCGGCAGCTCCTGAGACACCAGACGACCGGTCCCCAGCGGACGTCCGGTACCTGTTTGCACAGAGTGTTCGGGCCTGAGGCCCATGTACCCCTTCACTTCGCCCCCATTTGCACTTAGACTATAAATAGACCCCCCATTCATCGTAGCTAGGGTTAGCATTGGTTTAGCTCATTTGACAGAGAGAGCATTGCTCATCCATACCAGATCTACTCCACTAAGAGAGACCGCGGCCCCTCTTCGGAGAAGATCCACCTTGGATTCAAGACCCCTTTCTAAGGGAAGATCCCCTTGTGGATTCAAGACCTCCTCACGGAGAAGAACCGGTTACCGGGTATCGTCCCTAGTTATCCGTGGATTCGTGTATCGTTTTATGTACTCGAGGATCTAGCCCATGTGTGACTTATTCATGTCGGTTTAGTGATTTCCTCTTGTGTTTCCCATCCGTTCATCCTCGTGTTCTTCGTGTTTTCCCCGGGATCCACTCCTTTCGTGAAAGATCGGGCGATTAGGGTCTCCACCCTACATCATCTCGGTATCATGAGCAAGGTTGATCACGATTTCGGAGCCCCCTCTTCGTTTTTCTAGCTTGATTTTGTTGTTTTTCGTCCTAATCCGAAAATCCCCAGAAAAATAGCCCCAAAAATTTTTCTTGTGTTTTATGAGTTTGATGATGTTTTGTTGGTTTTGATCCGTGAATTTGTTGTGTTGCAAGTGGATCTAGACTTCCCCCACCATTTCCACCTCGAAATCCCTCCCAAAATCACCTCCCGGGTCTGAAAATTCGCGTTGACCCCGACCACCGGACGACCGTCACTTCACCGAACGTCTGGCGACCCAGGAAGCACCGGACGACCGGCGACCGGACATCCGTCCACTTCCAGACGACCGCTACTTCCACCACATCATCCGCTACACCACCTCCAACTTCCGCAAACCTTCCCAATATCCCAACCCACACCACCTCGACTAGGACTTGGTATTCGTGCCTCCATTTTGACACCATACCGGAAGCAAGACCGGTAACCTCATCTTGGTATTGGACATATCACTCTTGCCATTACATTGATAGCCATCACCGCCTTACTCCTTTGCGTTGCTTACCCATCGAGACTAGCCATTGAGTATTGCCGGCAACGAGACTTGTGCACTTTAGTGATCATACTTCCCATAGCATACATACATACATCATTGTTGCCTATATTGGTATCATCTCTTGTGTCACAAATTTGTCATCGCATACTCACTTGCTATCTTGGTTCGTCAAGCATTGCATGAGAAAAGAGCTCAAACATCAAAGAGCCAACCAACCCTTTAAGCAAAGAGGAAAGATAAGCAAAGAGCTTTTAAGCAAGAACCATAGCATCATACAACATTAAGATTGCCATACTCGACCATCTTGGATCATATCATAGCAACACCTTGCATAAAACATATTTGGGATAGAAGTCGTTGCAATTTTGCTAAGTAGGTTGTGCACAAGTTCTTGTATCCGCCTATCGTGCAATCGTGCTAGCGTCTCTCTAGTGTTGTGCAACAAGAGCATTTTTGTGGATTCCACATTTTGGCTCACCCTTGGTTGCACAACGGCACTCATCTTTGCGTGTCTGTTTCCGTGTACCGTATATGCTTGGTCTACTTGTTACATTGCATCTTGCGAATCTTCTCCAACATTATTGAATCTTTCTTACATTCACATTAAAAATTGTGCCACCATCCTAACCAAGCTCCACCATAAGCTTTTACTTGTGTAGGTGTGAGAAACCGACGAGAATTCGTACCAATTGGGCTATTTCCTTGTCCTACATTGGAGTGATCATCGATTCACTTTCAACTTCGGTCAAGGTACATTTGGTGTTCGTTCTTCTCTTTCTACCACTCACACTTGTTTTGGAATGATGGATAGGCCAAGTACTTCTACCAACCCACTCTTCATGGAGCAAGACGACGACATGAACTCCTTCTTCACCAAGAGTCATTTGGTGCACAACGTGCTTTGCATCAAGAGCAACAAGCTATGAGTGAACGCATCGACAACCTTGCCACAGACTTGCGACTTTCCGAGCAACGTACAAGGGACTACTTCGACCACAAGCTCGACGATCACAAGCAAGAGAATGACGCAAGGATGGACGAGATTCGCGCTTTGTTGCTCAATCGCTCTTCTTCCACTTCAAGAAGGAGCCGTTCAAGTCGCCATTCCGACTCAAGTACACCGACATCGAACACTCCTCGTCGAGCCGCGTGCACCGACCGTCAAGCAAACCTCAATCCACTTAGGGACACCGCCTCTCAAGAGCGCCGACGGCGTGAAGCTGAAGAAGCCTTTGAGCTACCTCGAGAATGATAACAACAACGCCAACATGAAGAGGAAGGACACGCGCGTCTACACCAAAATGAACAAAATGTCGAGGCTCAACGTTAAGAAAAACAACTCCGTGACACTCAAGCACTTGAGGCGCAACAAGCTCTACGTGATGCGAGTCGAGCCGTTGCCGACCGAGGCCGACAAGCCCATGAAGAAGAGGAAGCACTTCGCGAAGAAATTCACGAACGACGATTTCAAGCTCACATGCATCGTCTAGTTCCCCCTCGAGCTCGACGCGTTCCTCCACAAGCTCGCCAAGACCATCAAGTTCATCAAGAGCATGAAAACAATGGGAATTCTCCGCGATAAGAGCTACACGAGGTTGACAACCCTCCGCGTCAAGAGCACCACGAGTTGGACAATCATCTACAACATGGGTGTCATCATCCCCGACCTCGACACAATGAAGAGCAATGCTACGACAAGCTCAAGTTCACCATGCCCAAGTTTAACGGAAGCAACGATCACGAAGAATACCTTTCATGGGCATTGAAAGTTGACAAGATCTTCCATTTGCACAATTATGAAGAAGAGAAGAAGATCGCGATGGCATCCCTTGAGTTCCAAGACTATGTCCTCATTTGGTGGGAACAAGTCATTGAGCGCCGCGAGGCAAGAGGTGATCCACCCATCACTACTTGGGCACAAATGAAGGATGTCATGAGAGCACGCTTCGTGCCTACCTACTACAACCATGACCTCTTCAAGAAACTCCAACAACTCAAGCAAGGAACCAAGAGCGTTGAAGAATACTACAAGGAGATGGAGATTACAATGATAAGAGCCAATGTGACAGAAGATGATGAGCAAACTATGGCACGTTTCTTGAATGGACTCAATCATCCTATCAAGAAGATCGCCGACTTCCAACCATACTCAAATCTCATCGAGCTCGTGCACCAAGCTACCAAAGCGGAACGCCAAGTGCAAGATGACTTCAAGTATGCCAAGTTCTCATCCAAGTCCTATGGTTTCTCCAATAACCAAGCTTCAACGACTCCAACACCGACTACAAGACCCTCTACTTCCAACATCGACAAGACGACTTCCAAGAAAGCTTCATCAACTACAAGTCATCCTACTACAAGCAACTTCAAGCCGAGAGCTTCATAATCATCAACCCCTACCGATGAGACCGTCAAGACGAGTTCCCTCAAGTGTTTCACTTGCGGAGGCCGAGGCCACAAGTCCTATGAGTGCACCAACAAGCGCACCATGATCTTCAACGACGATGGCACTTATGATTCCATGAGTGAAGGAGAAATGGAAGCCCTTGAGCAAGTCGCCATGCACCGCCAAGTGAACAATGAAGAAGAACAAGTCTTTTGTGATGAAGAATCAAGTCCCGCACTTGTTGTCTCCAAAGTCCTGACTCTCCAACATCACCAAGAAGAAGACCAAAGATGCACCATATTCCACACCAAGGCCGGCATCAATGGACGATCCGTCCAGGTCATCATTGATGGAGGGAGTTGTCACAATCTCGCAAGTGAAGAACTTTGCTCCAAGCTCCAATTGCCCAAGACGAAGCATCCACATCCATACAAAGTGCAATGGCTTAGTGACTCTGGCACTATCTGATGAGGACATCAATACCATTGTTACACCCAAAGCCCCTACTGCTACATATACGGGACCAATTACTAGAGCTCGCGCACGCCAATTAAATTATCAGGTACTTTCGTTTCTTGGTGTCCATGATGAAGGTCGGCCTGCAGAAAAGTTAGTTCGCCCCAATGCTTGTCGATCCTGCACTTCACGTTCAGCTTTACAAGCAAGATGGAATAAACGAGTGATATTAGTATACTCCTTATAGTCTAGAATGGTCTGAATCTCTCTATTTAATCCACCCAGAAAACGTGCAAGCATAGCTTCATTCTCCTCAACAATACCACATCTAATCATGCCAGTTTGTAATTCCTGATAATATTCTTCTATAGAATTTTTTCCTTGTCTTAAGCGCTGTAATTTTTGAAGCAATTCACGTTGATAATATGGTGGAACCCAACGAGTACGCATAGCAGTTTTCAAAGCAGCCCAAGTAGTTGGAATAGGATATAATCTACAATGTTCAGACCACCATACACATGCAAAACTAGTGAAAGCACAAACACCAGCAGCAACTCATCTCTCCTCAGGATATTGTAAACATGTAAATCGTTGTTCAGTTTCTAAAGTAAGATATATATCAGGAACATATCTACCCTCAAATGGTGGAATATTCAATTTCAGTTTAGGAATATGGACATCATCTCGTACCTGAGGTGGTGGTGCAGGCCTACCATTACGAATATATACCTGAGGTCAACCTGCTGGTGGTGGTACAGGTGGCTGCACGTAGTGCTGATTTTGATCAACTTCATCCTCATAATCTCCCACATAATCATCCTCCTCCGCATCAGCAGCAGGAGCCACAGAAGTATCAACAGCAGCACCAACAGTTTGGCCAAACGCAAGAGGAACACGGCTTGCTCGGCGAAGGTCTGTTTCGCGACGTGGAGGTAGTCGTCGTTGTTGTTGTTGGAGAGGTGCGTTAGGTGCAGCGGGTGGTGGTGGTGGAAGACGCGTGAGCAATTCATTAAACTTGTTATCGAGCTTTGTTTCGAACGTCTTCTCAAGGCCAGTGATCTTCTCCATGGCCTCGTCAAAATTGTTCAGCACATCTTGCACCTGTTCAGTCATCATTTGCTGAAACTTATCATGAAGCTCCTTGTTCGATAAATTCTCCCAGTCAATCTCGTCGGCTTGTGATCCTGGCATGGTTAGCAGCAATAGAAACACACAAGAATATGATCCTACAAACTACGAACAAGTGGTGGTGGTGGGTGTCACAAACCCGTCAAGCAAAAACTCAAATTCTTACTAGTTCTTACCCAGCAGCAGGCGGTGATCGGCAACCGTTGTAGTCAAAACTCTCAAAGCTTGGATAGAGCGATTACCAGGGAGAGTCAAACGCACGACGTAGATGTATCTGGAGCTGGGAAGGCTTATAATATGGTAGCAAAAAAGGTCAGCAATAATCAATTCAGAGATGCAAAGTTGAATAAACGCTCAACGACGGTACTGTGCTGGTCCTAGGCTAGACTGTGCTAGAGACGCGAGCCTAGAACACCAACAAAATCACGGCGCGGCACGTAAACAAGGGAGGAGCACACTCTGAATTTTTTTTCTCTTTTTTTTTGCACTTTTTTTTTTTGCTCCGCAACAAATTTTTTTTTTGAAAAAGTCTACAAATGGTCTAAAAACTGCCTTGTAAAGTTGAACGTGAAGTGCAGGATCGACAAGCATTGGCGCGAACTAACTTTTCTGCAGGCCGAGCTTCATCATGGACACCGCGTGCATCTTCTACTTCAACTGCACCAGCACCTCAATCAGGTGCCTCCTCCAGTCGTGATACAAGAAAACAGGCACAACCACCATTATCTGCCAAGAGCGCACCTGCCGGGCCTGCACAGAGTTCTTCTTCCATGGCATCAACAGGGCACACAAGTGATATTATTTGTCGTCGTTGTAAGGGAGGAGGTCATTATGCGAGAGAATGCAAATCTCCGCGTGTGATGATTGCTACTGCGGATGGTGGATATGAGTCCGCTAGTGACTATGATGTGGAGACTTTGGCTCTTATTACACGTGAAGAACATGGTGGAGATGATTCTGATCATGAGACGCAATACATGGCTCCTGAAGACGCTGACAGGTATGAATGTTTAGTTGCTCAACGTGTTTTGAGTGTGCAGGTCACACAAGCTGAGCAAAATCATAGGCACAATTTTTTCCATACCAAGGGAGTTGTGAAGGAACGTTCTGTGCGCGTCATAATAGACGGAGGGAGCTGCAACAACTTGGCTAGCATGGAGATGGTGGAGAAGCTTTCTCTCACCACAAGACCACATCCACATCCTTACTACATCCAATGGTTCAACAACAGCGGCAAGGTTAAGGTAACACGTATTGTTCGTGTGCATTTTAGTATCTCTACATATGCTGATTATGTTGATTGTGATGTGGTACCTATGCAAGCATGTTCCTTATTACTTGGTAGACCATGGCAATTTGATAAAAACTCTGTAGACCATGGTAGAAACAATCACTATACTCTTGTTCATAAGGATAAAAATATTACTTTGCTTCCTATGACTCCTGATTCCATTTTGAAAGATGATATTAATAGAGCTAATAAAGCAAAACAGGAGAAGAATAAGAGTGAAAATCAGATTGTGGCAAAAGAATTTGAGCAACAAATGAAGCCTAATAATAAACCATCTAGTGTTGCTTCTGAAATTAAATTGAAAAGTGCATGTTTATTTGCCACCAAATCTGATATTGATGAGCTAGATTTCAGCAAATCTGTTTGCTATGCTTTTGTGTGCAAAGAGGCATTATTTTCATTCGAGGACGTGCCTTCCTCTTTGCCTCCTGCTGTCACTAACATTTTGCAGGAGTTCGCTGACGTCTTTCCACAAGACGTGCCACCGGGATTACCGCCTATTCGAGGGATTGAGCATTAGATTGACTTAATTCCCGGTGCTTCACTGCCAAACCGTGCACCATACCGTACCAATCCAGAGGAGACGAAGGAGATTATGCGTCAAGTACAAGAGCTTCTCGACAAAGGTTATATACGCGAATCCCTTAGTCCTTGTGCTGTTCCTATTATTCTAGTGCCCAAAAAGGATGGTACATCACGTATGTGTGTTGATTGTAGAGGCATTAATAATATTACTATTCGTTATCGTCATCCTATTCCTAGGCTCGATGATATGCTTGATGAATTGAGTGGCTCTACAGTATTCTCCAAAGTTGATTTGCGTAGTGGATACCATCAAATTCGTATGAAATTGGGAGATGAATGGAAAACAACATTTAAAACTAAGTTTGGATTATATGAGTGGTTAGTCATGCCTTTTGGGTTAACTAATGCACCTAGTACTTTCATGAGATTAATGAACGAAGTTTTACGTGCTTTCATTGGACGATTTGTGGTAGTTTACTTTGATGACATATTGATTTATAGCAGATCTTTGGAAGAACATTTGGAACATTTACGTGCTGTTTTTATTGCTCTACGTGATGCACGTTTGTTTGGTAACCTTGGGAAGTGCACCTTTTGCACCGACCGAGTATCTTTTCTTGGCTATGTTGTTACTCCACAGGGAATTGAAGTTGATAAAGCCAAGATTGAAGCTATTGAGAGTTGGCCGCAGCCCAAAACGGTCACACAAGTGAGGAGTTTTCTTGGCCTCGCTGGATTCTATAGGCGTTTTGTGAGAGATTTCAGTACCATTGCTGCACCTCTCAATGAGCTTACAAAGAAAGATGTGCCTTTTCTTTGGGGTACCGCACAGGAAGAAGCCTTCTCGGTATTGAAAGATAAGTTGACACATGCTCCTTTACTCCAACTTCCTGATTTTAATAAGACTTTTGAGCTTGAATGTGATGCTAGTGGAATTGGATTAGGCGGTGTGTTATTACAAGATGGCAAACCTGTTGCATACTTTTCTGAAAAATTGAGTGGCCCTAGTCTGAATTATTCTACTTATGATAAAGAATTATATGCTCTTGTTCGGACTTTAGAAACATGGCAACATTATTTATGGCCCAAATAATTTGTTATACATTCTGATCATGAATCTTTGAAACATATTAAAAGTCAAGCTAAACTGAATCGTAGACATGCTAAATGGGTTGAATTCATTGAGACTTTTCCTTATGTCATAAAACACAAGAAGGGAAAAGAAAATGTTATTGCTGATGCATTGTCTCGCCGCTATACTATGCTTTCACAACTTGACTTCAAAATATTTGGTTTGGAGACCATCAAAGATCAATATGTGCATGATGCTGATTTTAAAGATGTAATGCAGAATTGTAAAGAAGGAAGAATGTCAGGACCCCGACTCAATGTCACATCGATCTAGCATGTAACACCTCATATCACTTTGTGGCCTCACGCACGGTATTCCCACAGGTGTCGCCTTACCTTGGCCCGGGACCGTTTGCGCCTTTTGGCACACGTATATGACGGTGTCGCTAGCATCCATATGATAAGGAGCCCGGGCTGACATGGCTAGTCGTAAACCCAAAGTGGCACAGACTTACAGGGACAGGCATCCATGACCCAGCATCGAACGTGTCGGTCATCAGCGAGTGAATCCAGGCTGTAGCACTGGGCTAGCAGGACTCCGGTGAACCGGGCTGTAGCGGGCTAACAGGACTCCGGTATTCGTCGCGTGACATTTCCCCGAAGGGACAGACACAGGAACGAAGAAGGACACATGCCGGCCAGCCTAAGTGTTCCGGAGCAGTAGCGAGCTACCATGGCTCGGTGGAAACACTAGGAGACATTTCCCGGTAAGAGAGGCTACTAAAGATAAACAACTAGATGGTCAGATCCCACACATACCAAGCATTTCAATAGCATACACACAATATGCTCGATATGTGCAAATACAACATGGCATCACAACATGACTCTACGACTCAAGTAATTTATTGAAATAGGCTCCGAGGAGCGAGATATTACAATCATGGGTCTCATGACCCAACAATCAGAGCATACAAGTCAAAGCACAAGCGGAAGCTATCATGTCTGAGTACAGACATCTATAAATGAAAAGGCTGAGAAGCCTGACTATCTATCAGATCCTGCCGAGGGCACAAGATCGTAGCTGAGGTAACAAGCTAAACGTCGAAGACCACGCGGAATTACTAGTGAGACTGAAGTCTCTCTGCAAAACCTAAAATAGGCAAACGTGAGTACAAATGTACCCAGCAAGACTTACATCAGAACTATCTACATATGCATCATTATCAACAAAGGGGTGGTGGGGTTTAACTGCAGCAAGCCAGCTTTGACTCGGCGGCTATCCTAAACTACGACTGCAAGCGACTCTTTTGAGGTGGCGCACACGAGTCCACATATTCACCATATCAATACACCACTATGGATCCGCTCCCGTCTCCCTACGAGAACGCCTTCCATAGCACTCACGCTTATCTTGCGTATTTTAGAGTATCCACTTTCACTTGTCTATGAACTGATATAAGCAACCCAGAAGTCCTTTTCCGCGGACACGGCTATTCGAATAGATGATGTTAACCCTGCAGGGGTGTACTTCTTCATACATGTTTCCACCACTTAGCGTCTGCACACGACATGTGCTCGGCAGACTTCAAGCGAAAGCCGACGTGGGTGTAGACCACGACCTACCTAAACACTCAAGTCTCTAGTCCAGGTTTATCGCCTATTCGGGTTCCATCCATGAGGAGATCCGGCCGGAGTTTCGCTCACAGCCCCAAACGATGTGAACAGGGTTCCCGAGACACCAAACGGCCGCCCGGTACACCGTGCCACGTGCCTACCGCATCACAGCCCACCCCTACGGTCAGCGCTGTCCAGGGCCTCCAGCATACTACAAACACCAGAAACTACTTGCAACTCCTGGACAGAGGACAAGGGTGAATAAGAAGTCGAGCGGGGTCATATTTCAGGGCCCAATGTATGGTAGTAGCTGAATCATGGATCACAAACACAGAACTCAGTTCCTGAGGACGGCTTCAATGAGACAACCCACCATGTACTCCTACATGGCCTCTCACCGACACCTTTTACCAAATCGTGTTCACACACTTAGCTCACACACAGTAGGACATGTTCACCCGCCTCTGATTCATCCCCGATGAATCAGACCTGACTCAACTCTAAGCAGTAGCAGGCATGACAAACAAGCATGAATGAGTAGGCACAACAGGGCTCAAACAATTCCTACTCATACTAGTGGGTTTCATCTATTTACTGTGGAATGACAGGTCATGCAAAGGATAAAGGGGTTCAGCTACCGCAGCAAGTAACAAATGAATCGTTGTTGTCCTAATGCAGTAAAAGAGAGCAGGAGCGAGAGAGTAGGATTGTATCGGAATGAACAAGGGGGTTTTGCTTGCCTGGCACTTCTGAAGATAACATTGAGTCTTCATCAGTGTCAACGATCACATCATCGGTATCACGTCTATCGAGAGGGGACAAATACCGGCAACACAGAAGGAAACACAATCAATGCAATGCACAATATGATGCATGATCATGACATGGCAAAATGAATGTGTTTTGGGCTAATGCAACTAGCAACAGATTAAATGAAGTTGGTTTGAATACAAAATTCAAATTCAAACTCCATATGTGATTATTCAAATGCCATTTAATTGATTTGTGCTAAACAGCAGCTATAAGTTGTTCTAACATGCATGAAAATGGTACAGATGGATTCCTTGAATTTTTCTGATAATTTTTCATATATAATTTATTTAATTTGGAGTTACGGTTAATTTTCTATGATTTATTGAAGTTTTAGCTATTTTCTGGAAATAATAAATCATTTTTGATTTATTTTAATTCCAGAAACAAATACTGCGTCAGCATGACGTATTAGTGACGTCAGCAGGTCAACGTGGCTGGTCCAGGTCAAACCTGACGGCTGGGACCCGCACGTCAGTGTAACAGGCAGGGACAGAGGCTGACTGGTGGGTCCGGTCAATGCTGACATGGCAAAGTCAACGGTGACAGGCGGGGCCCTCTGAGATTAGTGCTAATCTAACAGAGAGGTTAAACTAATTAATTAGGCACGGGGGCCCACTTGGCAGTGGCTCTAGTGGGTGATTAGCGGGGTGTTTACGCCCTAATTAAATGGCCACGTCGGCGAGTGACGCCGGCGACCACGGCGACGGCGAGACCTCGCCGGAGTTGCTCGGGACGGCGCTACGGCCCGTGGCTGGTCGCGCTGAGGGCACCAGGAGTGAGCCCGTGCTCCCGCGCATCTAGGGGGACCCACGAGAGGGCGTGGGGTGGCTGGAGTTCATGCCGGCGACAAGCTTTGGCGGTGGTGGTGGTCGGTGATGCACGGGCGAGTCGCTACGGTGCGTCGGTGAGCAAAAGGAGAGGCTGGGCAGCACCTGCTAGGCACGGGGAGCACCACGAGCAGCATGGTGAGGCCAGAGGGGCATGGAGGCTATGCGTGCAGCAGCAATGGCGGACGGCGGCTTCAGTGCTCGTGGGGAACGGCGCTACAGCACGGGGCGAGCACAAGGAGTTAGGGGATAAGGTAAGTGGCTCACGGCGAGTCAGACGGTGCAGACGGCGGGGCCGGGGAGGCTCTGGACGCGGCGAATCAAGCGACGGAGATCGCCGGCACCGAGGTTGAAGAAGACGTCCGGGGCGGCGATGCAGCGCTCCCCTGGTTGCTTGGCTCGGGGTGGACGAGGAGGACGACGATGCGGAGCTCGGGGATACGAAGAGGGAGCGAGGGAGTGGCTGTGGCTGCGGCGGTGACGAACGGCGGCGACGATGGCGTTCAGCCGTTCGCGGGAGAGGGAAACAGAGGAGGGGGAGGAGCACAGGGAGAATGAGAGGGGCCAGGGGGTGCGTGGCGTCTCCGTGGCGCAGGTCAGGACGAGGGAGGGTAAGCAGGAGGTGGCGGGAGGACGTGGCCGCGGTCGCTCGCGTGCGGGCACGCAGCTGCTTCGGGGCGAGGGGAGGAAGACGACGGAGGGCTGCGGTGGTGGGCTGGGCCAGTTGGCCAGGCCGCCTGCTGGGCCGGCCAGGTGGGCTGCCAGGTAGGTCCAGGTGAGTTCTCTCTCTCTCCTCTATTTTATTTCTATTTCAGTTCTGTTTTCTTTTTTTTAATTCTTTTGCCACTGTTTTGAATTAAAATAATAATTCAAACAATGCCAAAGCTCCTCTGAATATTTTATATTGCTAGATGGACTTTTCCAAAAGCTTATAAAATATTTCAGGGGGTATTTGAAATTATATTCTAATTATATGAATATAATTCAAATTCAAATAGCTAATGAATTAAATCCAAAGTCCCAAAAATAAATCCTTAAAAATGTTCAATATTTTGGTTGGGACCAGAACCCTTACCAAAAATTATCAAACATTTAAGAAGAGCCTTTTGGAGCAATGAATGAGATTTCTAGGGTTTTTGCCCCTCTTTTATTTAGGGTTTTGAGGCTTCCAATATTCCTCAATTCAAGTTTCAAAAATATAGACATGATGCACACATGAAGCTAGCCTAGAGCAATGCCAGAAACTAGGGATGTGACAACTCACCCCCACTAAACAAGAATCTCGTCTCGAGATTCAAGCGTAGGGTAGGATGAAGGGGAAACGCAAACTAGTATAATCTTCACGATCCAGGGTGCACTTCAAATGAACGTTGATTTGAACACCATTATTGTCTTGAAGTCTTGCTCTGAGAAATCCTGTCGACATGACATGGAGGGAAGAAGGAGACTCTAGAAGGGTCGATCTTCTCGAAGATCGAACAACTCAGGATTAACTCACGGAATGAGACATAGCAACATCTCTCGAGCTGAGAGATGAAGCACACCTCTAGAGAAATGGAGTGGAACAGATGACGAAGGTTCACTAGGTAGACAACGATTCCACACCTAAGAAGGTGGTGAACGGTTGTCAACGTAGCGAGGAGTTGAGTTGCCATGATACCACGACGAAACATCCTGGAGGGGGGTGATTCGTAGATTATTATCTTAAGTGGCAAAAAGAATTACCTTTGATATAGAGATCGTTAAGACTCTCTATATCAGCCTAAGGCAAATCACAGCAATCGATTGGCGGGGTCGGTAGAATGGCATACTTGGACTTGGATGATGTGGATTACCTTGTTGAAGACAACGTAATGGATGAATTTGCTTACCACCGGAAATGGAAGAGACCCATGGTAGAATGGCACATTGACGGTGCAAGCTAGGAACAAAATGCAAATGCTGGGAATGATTCTGGTAACTGGGGAAGAACCCAACAAAAGAGAGTGAATTCACTGTTTGAAAAGGTCATAGCATTTGCCGAGGAAACTGAGAGAAATCCCAGTTAGAGATGATGATAACGCGTAGTGCTTGTGCATGCTCTCAAGAACTTGAGCATTTCCATAATCATCAAGGTTTTATCAACAACCGCGTCAAGGATCCTGGCAACACAACTTGCTACCACGATGAATGATGATGGATGATGCAGATGCAAAGGAAGATAACACTTCTCAGATTACACCTTAGCGAAGCCAAGGAACAAAATCTGGATGATCGACCGAGAGACATTTAGCACTCCGCTTCTAATGTTCTCCTTGATGTGCTAGTATAACCCATTCATAGATATGGTTTGATATCTAAAACATCAAGTAAAAGGTCGGACTTCGGGAACACAAAAATCCATAGGGGCAACTAGGGAGTAAATCCTACGAAATCTCTATGGGGGGGGTGGCCAACTTCCTCAAACAAGATACTATAATAATAGGTCTACCGGATGGGTGTGTTGGCCACGACATCCACCTTACCGGTTATCGAGAGACCAATATTATAGTTCTTAGGGAAATGTTCCAACCATCATATCTGCCTGAGATTCAGCTCTGGTTGGTGTTAGGATATTCCAGGCTCATCGAGTCTTAGGAAGAAAAATGAAAGTTTGCAACACAAATCGACGAGATGACGTTGCGGGATTCTCGGGAGACGAACTACGATAGCAAGCTCCAAAACATGAGCTGGTTCTGCTACTAACATGTGAACACGTTGTCCCAGACAAGCATGACCACGTGGTAGTCTTATAATAAAACACTACCGAGTTCAGGAGGGGGAACCATCAACGAGGGTATCGAAGTTCTTTCATAAGTCCGGATTAGCTCTTATGAAGGAACTCCTTCTCCTTGAACAAATCAATCAGTGGCTTGGTGTGCTAGGGATACATATAGATTGAAGGTTGCAAGTCTTCATACCACAGCATTCTTCGCACGTGTGCATGACTGATTTGGGATGATTCCAAAGAAAGCAACATTGACTTTCTCGAATCCACGGCGGCAACTTGCATCAGATGCACATGAATTAAAGGAAGTCACTACCTTCATCCAAACATATGCTTCATGAGCTAGCATGAACAAATGCTTCCAAAAGTTTCCAACACTAGCTTAATGTTCAGCAAAATTATGGAGAAGACAAGGATGTTGTCAATGGGCTCAACAACAATTCATCTAGGTTTCCTTTTAAAAGGAATTCCATAGTTAAGTGAACACGGTGATAGCATTGGTCAGACCCAAAGGATATAATGGTGTATGCTCGAGGGATCAACCACGAGTAAGACAACATTACGAACATCGTTGGTTCCGACTTGATTTGACGATAGCCCACACTCAAATCAAAGGATTGATAAGACAATAGGTCTAGCAACTGATCACAAGGACCAATCGATGAAGATATCATCTTTCTTCAACACACACTACACAAGAATATCCCTTTGGAACGAACTAAGTCAGACAAGCTTTTATCTTCCAACTCTCCAAGTTGTTGTCCAGCTTAACCAACTAGCTCAGGGATATCTAACACCGATTCTTGGAAAGAAGGTGGTTCATAAGAAACCAACTTGATCACGGGCTCAACATAACGGTCAGGTGACGACCTGGTGATACTTCCGAGAAGACATTCAGAAAATCACGAACCACCGGTATGTTACTAAGCTCGAGAACAATCTCGCTTTTGAGGGCAAGACGATATAATCAAATGAGCGAGGACTTGACAAATCCTAACTCATCAATCAAAGAGTGCACCAGGAAATAAGGACTAGGTAGCACGATCAATCTTAGAATGGTGATTCAATAACCAACATACTAAGAATAAAATTATTATCCTTTAACTACCAAGCAACGAGGTTGCTAGGAGTATTGATTTCACACATCACAATTCATTTGTCGGTATTCCGGTTGCATCAACACGGAACCGAGGAATGAAAAAGGATGGCGAGAAGTATCACTATGTCAAGAATTCACAAAAGGTGGTGCAATTCTCATGAAATTCCTGTCATAAAGAAGGTAATACTTCAGGGTAGAGCAGAACCAAAAGCTGGATTGGCATTTGATCTGCGGAATACAACTACTTTGACCCAATCCTAGATATGGAAGAGGTACTGGAGTTTGTTTCTCCTAGTCATTCCGGAATAGAATGGCTTGACAGACCACAAGAGTCATAGGCATCGATGAACGAACGCACGCATACTCTTGACTATCAATTGATAGACGAGGGTCAGAATGCAACTAAAGAGAACAACTCAAAGGAACATATAACTTTCTGAGTTGTGGATGCATAGATTAGTATGTCGAACCAAGTTCAACATATTTCTTCCGGATAACCCATGCAGAAAGGTAGAACTGGCAGAGTCACGATTTATGAATGGAGAACTCCTCAAGAGTACTCTAATTGTGATTTTTTTTGATCCAATAAACATCTGCCATAAGTAGTTCATGGTATTTGGAAGAAGAAGATACCACGGACTTCAAGGACTATCGCAAAGGTTACTAATATCCTATAGGCACTAGCAATTACTATCCACATGAAGTAGGTAGAGTGAATCTCGGGTTCAGAACCCAGGAGTAGAATACCTACTACTAAGTAGCATCACGGGATGCTTCCGAGAATAAAGGCCAGAATCTTCACACTAGGACACAAATCATGCTAGACCACTAGATGATCCCCTAAGCACTTAGGGTCATAATAATAATTCCAACATATATGTCGAGGCAATAATTACCTCAACACACCGATTAGTGTGGTTAATCTGGCCCATGGGAACATCGGAGACAGAAGGAAGGGATTTGCAAATGCATCGGACTATTTAGAAACCTGGGATGACTCGGACAGCATAACGGCTATAATTGCTCAAAAAGATTTGAGACAATCACAAAAATGGTGGCATAACCACTCAGAAGCACAATATCAAGGTTCCGAGATCAACAATTAACATACGGAAGTAGTAGGAACTGAACTGAGACTTAAATCCAACAATCTTATAAGTCTACTGATTAGTAACACGTGATCCTAATAGAAAGAAGAGATAGCCTAGTTCTTAATCCCCGCAGGAAAGATAAGATAACTCAGATCAGAAGGGCATGAGGTATAAGGAGTAAAAAGAGCCTTACGTTTCATCCCACAATCAATTCCCTTATTTCTAGACTCAACTTCGACCAGTTTGGCTTGGTAATCCTACAGGCAGTCAAGCTCTGATACCAACGCTGTCAGGACCCCGACTCAATGTCACATCGATCTAGCATGTAACACCCCATATCACTTTGTGGCCTCACGCACGGTATTCCCACAGGTGTCGCCTTACCTTGGCCCGGGACCGTTTGCGCCTTTTGGCACACGTATATGACGGTGTCGCTAGCATCCATATGATAAGGAGCCCGGGCTGACATGGCTAGTCGTAAACCCAAAGTGGCACAGACTTACAGGGACAGGCATCCATGACCCAGCATCGAACGTGTCGGTCATCAGCGAGTGAATCCAGGCTGTAGCACTGGGCTAGCAGGACTCTGGTGAACCGGGCTGTAGCGGGCTAACAGGACTCCGGTATTTGTCGCGTGACATTTCCTCGAAGGGACAGACACAGGAACGAAGAAGGACACATGCCGGCCAGCCTAAGTGTTCCGGAGCAGTAGCGAGCTACCATGGCTCGGTGGAAACACTAGGAGACATTTCCCGGTAAGAGAGGCTACTAAAGATAAACAACTAGATGGTCAGATCCCACACATACCAAGCATTTCAATAGCATACACACAATATGCTCGATATGTGCAAATACAACATGGCATCACAACATGACTCTACGACTCAACTAATTTATTGAAATAGGCTCCGAGGAGCAAGATATTACAATCATGGGTCTCATGACCCAACAATCAGAGCATACAAGTCAAAGCACAAGCGGAAGCTATCATGTCTGAGTACAGACATCTATAAATGAAAAGGCTGAGAAGCCTGACTATCTATCAGATCCTGCCGAGGGCACAAGATCGTAGCTGAGGTAACAAGCTAAACGTCGAAGACCACGCGGAATTACTAGTGAGACTGAAGTCTCTCTGCAAAACCTAAAATAGGCAAACGTGAGTACAAATGTACCCAGCAAGACTTACATCAGAACTATCTACATATGCATCATTATCAACAAAGGGGTGGTGGGGTTTAACTGCAGCAAGCCAGCTTTGACTCGGTGGCTATCCTAAACTACGACTGCAAGCGACTCTTTTGAGGTGGCGCACACGAGTCCACATATTCACCATATCAATACACCACTATGGATCCGCTCCCGTCTCCCTACGAGAACGCCTTCCATAGCACTCACACTTATCTTGCGTATTTTAGAGTATCCACTTTCACTTGTCTATGAACTGATATAAGCAACCCAGAAGTCCTTTTCCGCGGACACGGCTATTCGAATAGATGATGTTAACCCTGCAGGGGTGTACTTCTTCATACATGTTTCCACCACTTAGCGTCTGCACACGACATGTGCTCGGCAGACTTCAAGCGAAAGCCGACGTGGGTGTAGACCACGACCTACCTAAACACTCAAGTCTCTAGTCCAGGTTTATCGCCTATTCGGGTTCCATCCATGGGGAGATCCGGCCGGAGTTTCGCTCACAGCCCCAAACGATGTGAACAGGGTTCCCGAGACACCAAACGGGTGCCCGGTACACCGTGCCACGTGCCTACCGCATCACAGCCCACCCCTACGGTCAGCGCTGTCCACGGCCTCCAGCATACTACAAACACCAGAAACTACTTGCAACTCCTGGACAGAGGACAAGGGTGAATAAGAAGTCGAGCGGGGTCATATTTCAGGGCCCAATGTATGGTAGTAGCTGAATCATGGATCACAAACACAGAACTCAGTTCCTGAGGACGGCTTCAATGAGACAACCCACCATGTACTCCTACATGGCCTCTCACCGACACCTTTTACCAAATCGTGTTCACACACTTAGCTCACACACAGTAGGACATGTTCACCCGCCTCTGATTCATCCCCGATGAATCAGACCGGACTCAACTCTAAGCAGTAGCAGGCATGACAAACAAGCATGAATGAGTAGGCACAACAGGGCTCAAACAATTCCTACTCATACTAGTGGGTTTCATCTATTTACTGTGGAATGACAGGTCATGCAAAGGATAAAGGGGTTCAGCTACCGCAGCAAGTAACAGATGAATCGTTGTTGTCCTAATGCAGTAAAAGAGAGCAGGAGCGAGAGAGTAGGATTGTATCGGAATGAACAAGGGGGTTTTGCTTGCCTGGCACTTCTGAAGATAACATTGAGTCTTCATCAGTGTCAACGATCACATCATCGGTATCGCGTCTATCGAGAGGGGACAAATACCGGCAACACAGAAAGGAACACAATCAATGCAATGCACAATATGATGCATGCTCATGACATGGCAATATGAATGTGTTTTGAGCTAATGCAACTAGCAACAGATTAAATGAAGTTGGTTTGAATATAAAATTCAAATTCAAACTCCATATGTGATTAAATAAATGCCCTTTATATGATTTGTGCTAAACAGCAGCTATAAGTTGTTCTAACATGCATGAAAATGGTACAGATGGATTCCTTGAATTTTTCTGATAATTTTTCATATATAATTTATTTAATTTGGAGTTACGGTTAATTTTCTATGATTTATTGAAGTTTTAGCTATTTTATGGAAATAATAAATCATTTTTGATTTATTTTAATTCCAGAAACAAATACTGCGTCAGCATGACGTATTAGTGACGTCAGCAGGTCAACGTGGCTGGTCCAGGTCAAACCTGACGGCTGGGACCCGCACGTCAGTGTAACAGGCAGGGACAGAGGCTGACTGGTGGGTCCGGTCAATGCTGACATGGCAAAGTCAACGGTGACAGGCGGGGCCCTCTGAGATTAGTGCTAATCTAACAGAGAGGTTAAACTAATTAATTAGGCACGGGGGCCCACTTGGCAGTGGCTCTAGTGGGTGATTAGCGGGGTGTTTACGCCCTAATTAAATGGCCACGTCGGCGAGTGACGCCGGCGACCACGGCGACGGCGAGACCTCGCCGGAGTTGCTCGGGACGGCGCTACGGCCCGTGGCTGGTCGCGCTGAGGGCACCAGGAGTGAGCCCGTGCTCCCGCGCATCTAGGGGGACCCACGAGAGGGCGTGGGGTGGCCGGAGTTCATGCCGGCGACGAGCTTTGGCGGTGGTGGTGGTCGGTGATGCACGGGCGAGTCGCTACGGTGCGTCGGTGAGCAAAAGGAGAGGCTGGGCAGCACCTGCTAGGCACGGGGAGCACCACGAGCAGCATGGTGAGGCCAGAGGGGCATGGAGGCTATGCGTGCAGCAGCAATGGCGGACGGCGGCTTCAGTGCTCGTGGGGAACGGCGCTACAGCACGGGGCGAGCACAAGGAGTTAGGGGATAAGGTAAGTGGCTCACGGCGAGTCAGACGGTGCAGACGGCGGGGCCGGGGAGGCTCTGGACGCGGCGAATCAAGCGACGGAGATCGCCGGCACCGAGGTTGAAGAAGACGTCCGGGGCGGCGATGCAGCGCTCCCCTGGTTGCTTGGCTCGGGGTGGACGAGGAGGACGACGATGCGGAGCTCGGGGATACGAAGAGGGAGCGAGGGAGTGGCTGTGGCTGCGGCGGTGACGAACGGCGGCGACGATGGCGTTCAGCCGTTCGCGGGAGAGGGAAACAGAGGAGGGGGAGGAGCACAGGGAGAATGAGAGGGGCCAGGGGGTGCGTGGCGTCTCCGTGGCGCAGGTCAGGACGAGGGAGGGTAAGCAGGAGGTGGCGGGAGGACGTGGCCGCGGTCGCTCGCGTGCGGGCACGCAGCTGCTTCGGGGCGAGGGGAGGAAGACGACGGAGGGCTGCGGTGGTGGGCTGGGCCAGTTGGCCAGGCCGCCTGCTGGGCCGGCCAGGTGGGCTGCCAGGTAGGTCCAGGTGAGTTCTCTCTCTCTCCTCTATTTTATTTCTATTTCAGTTCTGTTTTCTTTTTTTTAATTCTTTTGCCACTGTTTTGAATTAAAATAATAATTCAAACAATGCCAAAGCTCCTCTGAATATTTTATATTGCTAGATGGACTTTTCCAAAAGCTTATAAAATATTTCAGGGGGTATTTGAAATTATATTCTAATTATATGAATATAATTCAAATTCAAATAGCTAATGAATTAAATCCAAAGTCCCAAAAATAAATCCTTAAAAATGTTCAATATTTTGGTTGGGACCAGAACCCTTACCAAAAATTATCAAACATTTAAGAAGAGCCTTTTGGAGCAATGAATGAGATTTCTAGGGTTTTTGCCCCTCTTTTATTTAGGGTTTTGAGGCTTCCAATATTCCTCAATTCAAGTTTCAAAAATATAGACATGATGCACACATCAAGCTAGCCTAGAGCAATGCCAGAAACTAGGGATGTGACAAAGAATGTGGAACAAGTTCGTCGTTAACGATGGATTTGTGTTTCGTGTTAACAAGCTATGCATTCCAGCTAGCTCCGTTCGTCTTTTGTTGTTGCAGGAGGCGCATGGAGGAGGATTAATGGGACACTTTGGCGTGAAGAAGACGGAGGATGTACTTGCTACACATTTCTTTTGGCCAAAGATGAGACGGGATGTTGAGCGTTTTATTGCTCGCTGCACTACATGTCAAAAAGCTAAGTCACGACTCAATCCTCATGGTTTATATATGCCTTTGCCTGTACCTAGTGTTCCTTGGGAGGATATATCTATGGACTTTGTTTTAGGTTTACCTCGAACAAAGAAGGGGAGGGATAGCATATTTGTTGTCGTGGATAGATTCTCGAAAATGGCACACTTTATACCATGTCATAAAAGCGATGATGTTGTTAGTGTTGCTGATTTGTTCTTTCGTGAAATTATTCGCTTGCATGGTGTGCCAAATACTATTGTTTCAGATCGTGATACTAAATTTCTTAGCCACTTTTGGAGATGTTTATGGGCTAAGTTGGGGACTAAACTGCTTTTTAGTACTACTTGTCACCCCCAAACTGATGGACAAACTGAAGTAGTCAATAGAACGTTGTCTACTATGCTTAGGGCTGTTTTGAAGAGTAATAAGAAAATGTGGGAGGAATGCTTGCCTCATATTGAATTTGCTTATAATCGTTCATTGCATTCTACTACTAAGATATGCCCTTTTAAAGTTGTGTATGGTTTCCTCCCTCGTGCACCTATTGATTTGTTGGCTCTTCCATCTTCGGAGAAGGTTAATTTTGATGCTAAACAACATGCTGAATTGATTTTAAAAATGCATGAGTTAACTAAGGAAAACATTGAGCGTATGAATGCTAAATATAAACTTGCTGGAGATAAGTGTAGAAAACATGTTGTGTTTGCACCTGGAGATCTTGTTTGGTTACATTTGTGTAAGGATAGATTTCCTGATTTGCGCAAATCAAAGTTAATGCCACGTGCTGTTGGTCCCTTTAAGGTGTTAGAGAAAATAAATGATAATGCATATAAACTTGAGCTGCCTGCAGATTTTGGGGTTAGTCCCACTTTTAACATTGCAGATTTGAAGCCTTATTTGGGTGAGGAAGTTGAACTTCCGTCGAGGACGACTTCATTTCAAGAAGGGGAGGATGATGAGGACATCAATACAATTGTTACACCCACAGCCCCTGCTGCTATACATACTGGACCAATTACTAGAGCTCGTGCACGCCAACTAAATTACCAGGTACTTTCATTTCTTGGTAATGATTCTAATGTTCATGAGAATATGATGCTGCCTAAATTGGATACATTTGTTTTGCTTACAAATGAAGGGCCTAGCTTGGAGAAGGATGAACATTGGAGCAAGAACAAGCATGGAGATGATGGCATGCGCAAGGGGAACAAGAACGGAGTTACAAGTGATGATTTCAGGACTTTGAAGCCACCATAATGGGTGCATGAAGCCTTGGACGAAATATACAAGATGCCACTTCATAAATTTCGTCCCGAGGCTATTTTAGGTGCTGCGTCACCTTATTATTGGGCCAGGACCATGTAATTTTGGAATACATAAGTATAGGCTATTTTTAGAGTCCGTATGTGTGGGGAAACAAGAGATAGGGTTGATTTCGGACCCCTCCACCAAGGGCCACCAAATTCCCCCCTCTTCCTCCATATATACAGCCCTTAGGGCATCGTTTAGACTTTGGGTTTTGTTTAGATTAAAAGTTCGCAATAGCTGCAACTTCGCGTACTTCGTTTGTGTTCAACGACCAGACAAAGGCGTCATAGAACCCCACCTTGATCAATAAAGCTTTCATCTTATATTCGCAATATCCATATTGCAATCTCAGTTTCTTGCTTGTTCTTCGTTTGCTTGCAGGAAACAGACCCTCGTGGTCAGGTTGATCATGCTCCGGCGTGGTCGATAACCCCTCGGAGTTGGTTTAGCGATTGCTAAGGCGCGACGTCCTCGCACGTTCGTAGTCGGATCGTCAAAGTCGACTGCCACCAAAGCGATATCCATCATCTCATCGAAAGACGGGACACCTTTGCCTCTATCAGAGTTAGAAACTGAACAACGTTTTACATGTTTACAATATCCCGAGGAGAGACGGGTTGCTGCTGCTGTTTGTGCTTTCACTAGTTTTGCATGTGTATGGTGGTCTGAACATTGTAGATTATATCCTATTCCAACTACTTGGGCTGCTTTGAAAACTGCTATGCGTACTCGTTGGGTTCCACCATATTATCAACGTGAATTGCTTCAAAAATTACAGCGCTTAAGACAAGGAAAAAATTCTGTAGAAAAATATTATCAGGAATTACAAACTGGCATGATTAGATGTGGTATTGTTGAGGAGAATGAAGCTATGCTTGCACATTTTCTGGGTGGATTAAATAGAGAGATTCAGACCATTCTAGACTATAAGGAGTATACTAATATCACTCGTTTATTCCATCTTGCTTGTAAAGCTGAACGTGAAGTGCAGGATCGACAAGCATTGGCGCGAACTAACTTTTCTGCAGGCCGACCTTCATCATGGACACCGCGTGCATCTTCTACTTCAACTGCACCAGCACCTCAATCACGTGCCTCCTCCAGTCGTGATACAAGAAAACAGGCACAACCACCATTATCTGCCAAGAGCGCACCTGCTGGGCCTGCACAGAGTTCTTCTTCTTCCATGGCATCAACAGGGCACACAAGTGATATTATTTGTCGTCGTTGTAAGGGAGGAGGTCATTATGCGAGAGAATG
>NW_021297150.1:0-985 GCF_002162155.2 Triticum dicoccoides
GATTAGGAGGTGTGTTATTACAAGATGGCAAACCTGTTGCATACTTTTCTGAAAAATTGAGTGGGCCTAGTCTGAATTATTCTACTTATGATAAAGAATTATATGCTCTTGTTCGGACTTTAGAAACATGGCAACATTATTTATGGCCCAAAGAATTTGTTATACATTCTGATCATGAATCTTTGAAACATATTAAAAGTCAAGCTAAACTGAATCGTAGACATGCTAAATGGGTTGAATTCATTGAGACTTTCCCTTATGTCATTAAACACAAGAAGGGAAAAGAAAATGTTATTGCTGATGCATTGTCTCGTCGCTATACTATGCTTTCACAACTTGACTTCAAAATATTTGGTTTGGAGACCATCAAAGATCAATATGTGCATGATGCGGATTTTAAAGATGTAATGCAGAATTGTAAAGAAGGAAGAATGTGGAACAAGTTTGTCATTAACGATGGATTTGTGTTTCGTGCTAACAAGCTATGCATTCCAGCTAGCTCCGTTCGTCTTTTGTTGTTGCAGGAAGCGCATGGAGGAGGATTAATGGGACACTTTGGCGTGAAGAAGACGGAGGACGTACTTGCTACACATTTCTTTTGGCCAAAGATGAGACGGGATGTTAAGCGTTTTATTGCTCGATGCACTACATGTCAAAAAGCTAAGTCACGACTCAATCCTCATGGTTTATATATGCCTTTGCCTGTACCTAGTGTTCCTTGGGAGGATATATCTATGGACTTTGTTTTAGGTTTACCTCGAACAAAGAAGGGGAGGGATAGCATATTTGTTGTCGTGGATAGATTCTCGAAAATGGCACACTTTATACCATGTCATAAAAGCGATGATGTTGTTAATGTTGCTGATTTGTTCTTTCGTGAAATTATTCGCTTGCATGGTGTGCCAAATACTATTGTTTCAGATCGTGATACTAAATTTCTTAGCCACTTTTGGAGATGTTTATGGGCTAAGTTGGGGACTAAACT
>NW_021297151.1:0-1329 GCF_002162155.2 Triticum dicoccoides
AACCAATGTTTAATCATTTTGATATGACCTCTAATCTTGGTGATGATTCTGTGTTGAATGACTTATTGCATGTTTGCTTATTTAAGCATGTTGTAGCATGTAAATTTGATGCAAGTAAGGTTTATTCACCAAAATTGGGATGGTTTAATGATGAACATTGTCAATCTTTTGAAATGAATAAGAGCTTCACTTATATGTGCAAACTGAGTTGCAATATTTTCATGCCTTCTACTTCTTTCGCTAATTTTTTGGCTTTAGATTTTATGAACTATGCAAGTTGCTCATCTATTCATGTGTCATATATGCAAAAATCAAGGGAAGTAAAAATGGATGACATATACATATACAACATGTACACCTTGTCTCTTTTGTTAGCCACATTTCAGATTAAGCAACGCCGAGGACGGCTTTATTTTCAAGAAGAGGAGGATGATGAGGACATTACTACCTTGGATATGACCAAAAAGATTGCATATATGCATATTTGTCAGGTGATTTCTAGTGCAAACTATTCAATAATCTATTTATGTTATCCAGAACAAAAATACTTCACACACTTTTGTGTTTTGTCTAATTGCAGGTGTATGGGACATTTGTACAATCCACATATGAAGATAAGGAAGAAAGAGATGTTTATTTGCTATCCAAAAAGTTCTCTCACATCAATTTTGGCCCAAGAGAAGATAGAGTCCAAGTCTCTCACGTTCTGGATTCAGATTCGGACTGCACAGACATACCTGACTCAAAACGCACACAAGTTTTTCATACGGACTCCGAATTGGGTGATTCTTTTTTTGTTGGAAACTAGATTTCGTGCGCTTTCCAACCCAATTGGAATCACCTTCAAATTCGTCCGGAGCGTTGAGTTGCGGACGAAACAATCTGATGCTGCAGCAGAATCCGAGTCAAACTACAAGTCCAAAGGTGTTACATCACCTCCACTTGGGCCCATTGGCCTTGTACGACCTAGATTTAGTTTTAGGCTGCCTTGGGACGTCCTCCCACCTCCTTGGCCGCCACCCCTTGCTCCTATATAAGTAGATCCATCTAGTAGCTTTTCCTTGGGATTTGTTTAGTTAAAAGTTAGCCATTGCAACTTCGTGTACTTCGTTTGTGTCCAACGACCAGACCAAGACCGCTTACGGATCCCCACCGTTATCAATACCTCATATATATTTGCAATATTCAGATTGCTTTATCATATTCTTGCTCGTTCTTCGATTGCTTGCAGGAATAGACCTTCGTGGTCAGGCTGACCGTGCTTCCGGCATCGTCAGTAACCTCAGGAGATTGGTTTAGCGATTGCTAAGGCGCAACGTCGTGCTCGTT
>NW_021297152.1:0-1078 GCF_002162155.2 Triticum dicoccoides
GGTAACACTAGGAGACATTTCCCGGTAAGAGAGGCTACTAAAGATAAACAACTAGATAGTCAGACCCCACACATACCAAGCATTTCAATCATACACACAATATGCTCGATATGTGCAAATACAACGAAGCATCACAACATGACTCTACGACACAAGTACTTTATTTAAGGCTCAGGGAGCCATACATAACATACACAAAGGTACGGGTCTCACGACCCAACATACAAGTCATACAGTCATACAAACCAGCAGCGGAAGTAACTTGTCTGAGTACAGACAACTTAGTAAAATAAAAGAGGCTTGGAAAGCCTAGCTATACTACATGGTCCTTCACAAGCTCAGGGTCACCACCTGGGTCTTTAGCCTACTCGTTGATGTCAACGTCTACATAGAACCCATCAGAAGGGGTTGCAGCGTCTTCTGTAAAAAATGTAGATTATAGCAACATGAGTACAAAGGTACTCAGCAAGACTTACATCAGATCCTACATACATGCATAGTATCAAGAAGGGTTGGTGGAGTTATTGCAGCAGGCCAGCTTTGACTCTTGGCTAGACTACCCTACGATACTCCAACTTGAAATGGTTTTGCGCACACGAGTCCACTACTCACCACTTCAATACACTACCGGGGATCCACCTCCGTATTCCTACGGAAGAGCCATCCTCGGCACTCACACTTATCTTGAGGCTTTTAGTAGTTTCCATTTACTTGTCTATGAACTGTATAGGCAACCAAGTAGTCCTTTACCGCGGACGCGGCTATTCGAATAGATCATGTTAACCCTGCAGGGGTGTACTCCTTCATACACGCTCCCACCACTTACCGTCGTTTACACGACATGTACTCGGCAACCTTCAAGCGGAAGCCCAACGTGGGTGTCGGCCACGACCTACCTAATCACCTAAGCCTCCAGTCCAGGTTTATCGCCTATCCAGGTTCCATCCGCAGGGAGTCCGGCCGAGGTTTCCCATACGGCCCCGAACGATGTGAACAGGGTTCCCGAGATACCTAACGGGTATTCGGTACACCGTGCCACGTACCTACCGCATCACAGCCCACCCCTACGGTCAGCGCT
>NW_021297153.1:0-1855 GCF_002162155.2 Triticum dicoccoides
CCGATCTTTCGATGAGATGATAACTATCGATTTGGTGGAGACGACTTTGACGATCCGACTACAAACGTGCACGACGTTGCGCCTTAGCAATCGCTAAACCAATCTCCTGAGGTTACTGACGATGCCAGAAGCACGGTCAGCCTGACCACGAAGGTCTATTCCTGCAAGCAATCGAAGAACGAGCAAGAATATGATAAAGCAATCTGAATATTGCAAATATATATGAGGTATTGATAATGGTGGGGATCCGGAAGCGGTCTTGGTCTGGTCGTTGGACACAAACGAAGTACACGAAGTTGCAATGGCTAACTTTTAACTAAACAAATCCCAAGGAAAAGCTACTAGATGGATCTACTTATATAGGAGCAAGGGGTGGCGGCCAAGGAGGTGGGAGGATGTCCCAAGGCAACCTAAAACTAAATCTAGGTCGTACAAGGCCAATGGGCCCAAGTGGAGGTGATGCAACACCTTTGGACTTGTAGTTTGACTCGGATTCTGCTGCAGCATCAGATTGTTTCGTCCACAACTCAACGCTCCGGACGAATTTGAAGGTGATTCCACTTGGGTTGGAAAGTGCACGAAATCTAGTTTCCAAAAAAAAAGAATCACCCAATTCGGAGTCCGTATGAAAAACTTGTGTGCGTTTTGAGTCAGGTATGTCTGTGCAGTCCGAATCTGAATCCAGAACGTGAGAGACTTGGACTCTATCTTCTGTTGGGCCAAAAGTGACGTGAGAGAACTTTTTGGACAGCAAATAAACATCTCTTTCTTCCTTATCTTCATATGTGGATTGTACAAATGTCCCATACACCTGCAATTAGACAAAACACAAAAGTGTGTGAAGTATTTTTGTTCTGGATAACACAAATAGATTATTGAATAGTTTGCACTAGAAATCACCTGACAAATATGCATATATGCAATATTTTTGGTCATATCCAAGGTAGTCATGTCCTCATCATCCTCCCCTTCTTGAAAATAAAGCCGTCCTCGGCGTTGCTTAATCTGAAATGTGGCTAACAAAAGAGACAAGGTGTACATGTTGTATATGTATATGTCATCCATTTTTACTTCCCTTGATTTTTGCATATATGACACATGAATAGATGAGTAACTTGCATAGTTCATAAAATCTAAAGCCAAAAAATTAGCACAAGAAGTAGAAGGCATGGAAATATTGCAACACAGTTTGCACATATAAGTGAAGCTCTTATTCATTTCAAAAGATTGACAATATTCATCATTAAACCATCCCAACATTGGTGAATAAACCTTACTTGCATCAAATTTACATGCTACAACATGCTTAAATAAGCAAACATGCAATAAGTCATTCAACACAGAATCATCACCAAGATTAGAGGTCATATCAAAATGATTAAACATCGGTTCTTTTGCATTAATAGTTAATTCAATGGGTGCACTCAAAATTGTTGGTATTTCAGTTGTTTGATCACATGGCAAAGTCAAATTATCAACGTAGTCCTCTAAAATAGGTGGTGTGATCAAAGTAGTGGGTAGCTCATCAGATGGTGCATTCAAATTGACAAGGCATTCATCATTCTCATGTAGAGATGGAAGATCAGTACCTTTGTCATTACCTCTTATGATCAACTCAGATGATGTAGCCACTCTCGGGGGCGATGTGTCACATGGTGGAGGTGATGTAGTCCTGACAACAACGGATGTGGTTGTCATAGTATGCCTAGTAGTTGAAGGAACAATCATATCAACTCTTGGAATGTGCACCGTGCGCTTGTTCTCCTCGTGGCCAACACGTCGTTTTATTTCCTGTTCAGCTTTGCAAGCAAGATGAAACAAATGGTCCATAGGATAACACTCTTCATGAATTAGT
>NW_021297154.1:0-851 GCF_002162155.2 Triticum dicoccoides
GAGATCACATCATTAGTTGAATGATCTGATTGACATGACCCATTCCATTAGCTTAGCACCTGATCGTTTAGTATGTTGCTATTGCTTTCTTCATGACTTATACATGTTCCTATGACTATGAGATTATGCAACTCCCGTTTGCCGGAGGAACACTTTGGGTGCTACCAAACGTCACAACGTAACTGGGTGATTATAAAGGAGCATTACAGGTGTCTCCAAAAGTAGATGTTGGGTTGGCATATTTCGAGATTAGGATTTGTCACTCCGATTGTCGGAGAGGTATCTCTGGGCCCTCTCGGTAATGCACATCACATAAGCCTTGCAAGCACTGCAACTAATATGTTAGTTGTGAGATGATGTATTACGGAACGAGTAAAGAGACTTGCCAGTAACGAGATTGAACTAGGTATTGGATACCGACGATCGAAACTCGGGCAAGTAACGTACCGATGACAAAGGGAACATCGTATGTTGTTATGCGGTCTGACCGATAAAGATCTTCGTAGAATATGTAGGAGCCAATATGGGCATCCAGGTCCCGCTATTGGTTATTGACCGGAGACGTGTCTCGGTCATGTCTACATTGTTCTCGAACCCGTAGGGTCCGCACGCTTAAGGTTACGATGACAGTTATATTATGAGTTTACATGTTTTGATGAACCGAAGGAGTTCGGAGTCCCGGATGAGATCGGGGACATGACGAGGAGTCTCGAAATGGTCGAGACGTAAAGATTCATATATTGGATGATATGGTTAGGCCAAGGGGTCAAGCCCATGAGGCTTTAGATCGGTGCAAAAAGGAGTTTTGCGGAGGCCAGGGGGCCAAACGCCGGAGACCCTGGCGTCTGGCC
>NW_021297155.1:0-951 GCF_002162155.2 Triticum dicoccoides
AATCACACATACAGATCTCAGTGCTTAGGGTCGGCTTCAATGAAACAACCCACCATGTACTCCTACATGGCCTCTCATCGATACCTTTACCAAATCGTGTTCACCACACCACTCTCATTACTGACATAAACATTTCACTCTAGCCCATCACCCAGATGAACCAGACCTGACACGACTCTAAGCATAGCAGGCATAGCAAGGTAGGAACAACACATACATATGGCTCAATCAACTCCTACACATGCTAGTGGGTTTCATCTAGTTACTGTGGCAATGACAGGTCATGCAGAGGAAATGGGTTCAACTACCGTAGCACACAGCAGTTTGAAACGCGTTGTCTTAATGCAGTAAAAGAGAGCAGGAGCGAGAACATGGGATTGTATAGATATGATCAAATGGTTGGTTGCTTGCCTGATGGTTCGATGCACTGATACGGTTCTTCGTTAGGGTAATCACGGTACTCCTCGGAGAGAGAACCTGTCGCAAAGGACACCGATACACAGCCATCACCAAACAATGTGCAACAATATGATGCATGCATGAAACATGGCAATATGAGTGTGTTGGGCTA
Source organism: Triticum dicoccoides (assembly GCF_002162155.2). NCBI lineage: Eukaryota > Viridiplantae > Streptophyta > Magnoliopsida > Poales > Poaceae > Triticum > Triticum dicoccoides. Next base: position 572 of record NW_021297155.1, read on the forward strand.
ATGCAACTAAAACCAGAAGGGTTTGAACAAATTTGAATCAAGGATTCAAATTTCAAATTCAAATATGGCCTTTTAAAGTGCTTTTCCTTGTTCTGCTTGAAACATCAATTTAACTTGTTTGATCATGCATGAAAATAGTACAGATGGATAGATTGGATTTTTCTGATCATTTTTCATATATAATTTGTCCAATTTGGAGTTACAGAATAAAAGTTATGAATTTTTGAAGTTTAAATAATATTCTGGAATTTCCTGATTTAAATTAAATCCAGAAAATCAATTACTGCGTCAGCCTGACGTCAGTGTGACGTCAGCAGGTCAACGGAACAGGTCTGGGTCAAACCTGACAGTGGGTCCCGCATGTCAGGGTGATTATTTTA
>NW_021297156.1:0-1452 GCF_002162155.2 Triticum dicoccoides
GCCACCTCAAAAGAGTTACTTGCAGTCGTAGTTCAGGATAGCCACCGAGTCAAAGCTGGCTTGCTGCAGTTTAACCCCACCATCCCCTTGTTGAAAATGATGCATATGTAGTTAGTTCTGATGTAAGTCTTGCTGGGTACATTTGTACTCACGTTTGCCTATTTTATGTTTTTGCAGAGAGACCTCAGTCTCACTAGTAGTTCCACGTGGACTTCGACGTTTAGCTTGATACCTCAGCTACGATCTTGTGCCCTCGGCAGGATCTGATAGATAGTCAGGCTTCTCAGCCTTTTCTTTTATAGATGTCTGTACTCAGATATGATAGCTTCCGCTTGTGCTTTGTTTTGTATGCTCTGAATGTTGGGTCGTGAGACCCCTGTTTGTAATATCTCGCTCCTCGGAGCCTATTGATAAACTACTTGAGTCGTAGAGTCATTTTGTGATGCCATGTTGTATTGCACATATCGAGCATATTGTGTGTATGTTATTGAAATGCTTGGTATGTGTGGGATCTGACTATCTAGTTGTTTATCTTTAGTAGCCTCTCTTACCGGGAAATGTCTCCTAGTGTTTCCACCGAGCCATGGTAGCTTGCTACTGCTCCGGAACACTTAGGCTGGCCGACATGTGTCCTTCTTCGTTCCTGTGTCTGTCCCTTCGGGGAAATGTCACGCGATGAATACCGGAGTCTTGTTAGCCCGCTACAGCCCGGTTCACCGGAGTCCTGCTAGCCCAGTGCTACAGCCTGGATTCACTCGCTGATGACCGACACGTTCGATGCTGGGTCATGGATGCCTGTGCCTGTAAGTTTGTGCCACTTTGGGTTTACGACTAGCCATGTCAGCCCGGGCTCCTTATCATATGGATGCTAGCGACACTGTCATATACATGTGCCAAAAGACGCAAACGGTCCCGGGTAAAGGTAAGGCGACACCCGTGGGAATACCGTGCGTGAGGCCGCAAAGTGATATGAAGTGTTACATGCTAGATCTATGTGGCATCGAGTCGGGGTCCTGACAGCGTTGGTATCAGAGCTTGACTGCCTGTAGGATTACCAAGCCAAACTGGTCGAAGTTGAGTCTAGAAAGTCTTAGTTATATAAGGGAATTGATTGTGGGATGGAACGTAAGGCTCTTTTTACTCCTTATACCTTATGCCTTCTGATCTGAGTCATCATCTTCTCTTCTACGGGGATTAAGAACTAGGCTATCTCCTCTTTCTATCAGGATCACGCGTTACTAATCCGTAGACTTATAGATTGTTGGATTTAAGCTTGAGTTCAGTTTCTACTACTTCCGTATGTTAATTGTTGATCTCGAAATCTTGATATTGTGCTTCTGAGTGGTTATGCCACCATTTTTGTGAATGTCTCAAATCTTTTCTGAGCATTTACAGCCGTTATGCTGTCCGAGTCATTCCAGGTTTCTAAATAGTCTGATGCATTTGCAAAAT
>NW_021297157.1:0-1295 GCF_002162155.2 Triticum dicoccoides
GGGTTTCTCCACCATCAACAACGGTTGAGCATCTCTGTGGGTCACAAAAGGATTGTAATAGTAGCACATTTTTTTGAGAATAGTTATATCACATTATTAGTCACGCTGAGGCAAATTAATCATGGAGAAGAACATGAGAAAAATATTTATAATGTACCTTTGGTGTTTCAATAAATTAAACTGGATTGGAACTAGGCTTGAAATGTAAGGGATTGCATCAAATTGAGAGAGAAATTATGTGCATATAAATTGGATTTAGCAAAAGCTTATGATAGGGTTGATTGGCACTTCTTGGAGAGTATGCTAAGGGCGTTGGGCTTTGCCCCAGGTTGGATAAATTGGATTATGGCCTGTGTTATGTCAGTAAGATTTTCTGTGCGCTTCAATGCTCAACTTTTGGAAGCTTTCGCCCCTTCATGTGGTATTAGACAAGGAGATCCTTTATCACCGCACTTTATGTTTGTGCCTGAGGCTCTATCTTTGGTGCTACTAGATACGTGTAGTAGAGGATTTCTTATGGACTTTAAGATCAATAGGCATGCTCCATGAATATCACATCTTTTGTTTGCTGATGACTACCTGTTATTCTTCAAGGGATCCATTAATCAAGCTTTGACAATTAAGAATATTATTTCCACTTATGAGAAGGGAACTGGTCAGGTGCTGAGCCCAGATAAGTGCTCTATCATGTTTGGAAAAAACTGCAGTGTGGAAATTCAAGTGGCCGTTATGGTAATCCTTTGCATCACCACGGAGGGATTTGAGGACAAATATCTTGGGCTTCCAGTGCCTCAAGGTAGAATGAAAGCCGGTAATTTCAATTAACAAAAGAAAAAGATCTCAAGATTTTATCAGGTTGGTTAGAAAAATATGCATCTTGTGGAGCAAAGGAAACATTTAATAAATATGTGCTTCATGCCCTCCGAGTGTATGTCATGGGTATGTTTAAGTTTCCGGCTGCATTGTCTGAGGAGTTATCACAGATTATAAGGAATTTTTTGTGGGGTGATGAGGAGGATAAGAGCAAGACTCATCGACTGGCTTGGGATCAATTGACAAGTCCTAAAGCTGAGGGAGAGATGGGATTCCGAGATCTCAAACTTTTTAATCAAGCGCTGTTAGCGAAGCAGGCGTGGAGGTTGGTGGTCAACCCTGATTCTCTGTGCGCCAAAGCGGTCAAGGCAAAATATTACCCACAGGGACTTATCCTCGACATTGTATTTCCTCTGTCGGCCTCACTGCCTTGGCAAGCTCTTATGCATGGATTGGAGTTGCTGAAATTGGGAGTTATTTGG
>NW_021297158.1:0-996 GCF_002162155.2 Triticum dicoccoides
GCGTGACATTTCCCTGAAGGGACAGACACAGGAACGAAGAAGGACACATGCCGGCCAGCCTAAGTGTTCCAGAGCAGTAGCAAGCTACCATGGCTCAGTGGTAACACTAGGAGACATTTCCCGGTAAGAGAGGCTACTAAAGATAAACAACTAGATAGTCAGATCCCACACATACCAAGCATTTCAATCATACACACAATATGCTCGATATGTGCAAATACAACAAGGCATCACAACATGACTCTATGACACAAGTACTTTATTTAAGGCTCAGAGAGCCATACATAACATACACATAGGTACGGGTCACACGACCCAGCATTCAAGTCATACAGTCATACAAACCAGCAGCGGAAGTAACTTGTCTGAGTACAGACAACTAGTAAAATAAAAGAGGCTTGGAAAGCCTAGCTATACTACGTGGTCCTTCACAAGCTCAAGATCACCACCTGGGCCTTAGCCTACTCATTGATGTCAACGTCTACGAAGAACCCATCAGAAGGGGTTGTAGCGTCTTCTGTAAAAATGTAAATTATAGCAACATGAGTACAAAGGTACTCAGCAAGACTTACATCAGATCCTACATACATGCACATTATCAAGAAGGGTTGGTGGAGTTATTGCAGCAAGCCAGCTTTGACTCTTGGCTAGGCTATCCTACGAGACTCCAACTTGAAATGGTTTTGCGCACACGAGTCCACTACTCACCACTTCAATACACTACCGAGGATCCACCTCCGTCTTCCTACGGAAGAGCCATCCTCGGCACTCACACTTATCTTGAGGCTTTTAGCAGTTTCCATTTACTTGTCTATGAACTGTATAGGCAACCAAGTAGTCCTTTACCGCGGACGCGGCTATTCGAATAGATCATGATAACCCTGCAGGGGTGTACTTCTTCATACACGCTCTCACCACTTACCGTCGTTTACACGACATGTACTCGGCAACCTTCAAGCGGAAGCCCAACGTGGGTGTCGGCCACGACCTACCTAA
>NW_021297159.1:0-2466 GCF_002162155.2 Triticum dicoccoides
GAAGGGGATCTTGCTATGGGTCTGGCCCGGGCGGAATATCTGAGATGAAACCCTTTGAAGAAGCCCAAGAGAGGAGGTTCCGGGTGGTGTCTGCTAAAACGGCGGAGGAAGCGGGGATCGGAGAGGATGCGGCGCCAGCGCGTGCATACGAGGGAGGCACGGGAGAGGGTTGACGGCAGCGGAGGGAGCCGGAGGAAAATCTCCCGGAGGAGGTCCTCATCCTCCAGCGGCGATGAAATTGACATGGCGCGGCGGCTGGAGTTTTCCTCCTCTTTTTTGCCGGCAAGTAGCTAGCCTGGCCGCGTGAAGCCTGCCACGCGAGGAACCGTGCGACCCCTCCGCCTGCTGGACACGGCCGCCCGGAGCTGCTGCGGTCGGAGTGGATGTCGGGCGTCGGCGGATCGGGAAGCGGGACGCGTCTGAAACGGATCGGGAGATTGGAACTTTGTTATATGAACTTTGCGGTCAGATTGGAACTCCGTGTCCGTATATGCCCGTTACTTATATGAGGTTACAAAAAAAAGGACAAGTTAGTTTCGATTCCGCTTCAATATGTTCCACTTCATAGCTCGGAAAGTCAGATTCATTTGTGATCCGTGCCCGGCCTCTCGTACGGATACGATGATCGACGTGCTGACTCGGAGTATAGTCTGTTTATCTCCACTTGGATAGGCAGGTCGCAACATTTAGAGCAAGGGTAATTCCAGCAAGGATCGATGTCGTTGGGATCCCAACATCTTGGTGAATGGTCAGAGGAACAATGATATTCCGATGATGGTTAGAGGTATAGAGGTAAATCTTAAAATAAATCTAGCAATAATGCGAGCACTAGGACTTGAACCTTGGTGCGAACCATCAAGGTTCAAGTCCTAGTGCTCGCATTATTTTTGGATATTTTTCAAGATTTCCGACGATACGCTTTCAATGGGAGGAGACGTTCCCGTCGATGACGAGGCGCCTACAGTGACTTCGTAAATCTCAAGATGATATATCGGCTCAGTCTCTCGAAGATGCTCATAGAGATACGGTGTGCGTGTGTGCGTTCATAAGGGTGGGTGTATGCACAAATATATAAGCGCTTGCGTGTGTACTGATGTTAAAAAAAATGATCATTGTCGTTGGACCCGTGGTGATGTTGGCATGGACGCGCAAAATGGAGACAAGGGGCAGGGCAACGAAATGAAGGACGCTTCTTCAAAACAAACACTTGGCTTCCATCACTCGCAAAAAAAGAAAAATAGGGAATGAAACCAACACATTTATCCAAACAATGTTGAGCAATTCTTAACAAATACACCCTTTTGTTATTACCATAAATGGAATTGCGGACAGGTCCTGATATCTTGCAGTCAACACCCTAAGGCTTTTGTTTTTTTAGAAACAAGGCCAAAATTTCGATAGGTCGTGAGAAATTCGATTGGAAATTTCGGCAGCATAAGGGGACGGGTGGGGAAGAATCTCGTGGCTAATATCGAGAAAGAAAACAATGCATGTCTTCTTCTATTTTCTGCACAATGACACTACAGTTGGTCCATGGCCATGCCTTCTCCGGGAGCTGCTGGGGTCGAACTTTGGTGTTGTAGGTAAATTTAAAAATGTTCGACTTAAGACAAATTTAGAATTTTAAGTAATTTAGAACCGAGGGAGTAAAAGAAACATTGGTAGTTGGAAGCATGTAGGAGAATCACCTTGTCGTGTGCTACCGCTGCATCCCACAGACGGTGCCCAGCCTAGCAGCTCAGAGGGCGTGGCCCGTTCCTTGGACGTGCATATCTTCTCTTTTGGATTTTTATCTTCTGTCTTTGCTTTTTCCTCCATTTTAGCTTTGATTTTTTTTTTCTCTTTTGGATAAGGCCAATCTCATATACTAAAGTTTCCTGACTATTCACCTAAAAAAATGTTGGCCAACTATCAATAAAAACATAAAATACACACACAGGTTTTGGGGTATATTGTTGGCATCTTTCTTTCAGCACTCATCATGATGTGCCGTGAGCATCTCCCGACCCAAAGTAACGGCCGGTGAGTTGTCGATCGATGTCAGACATTCCAGTGGCAGTGAACTTTTCGGGGTTTTTTTTTTCTAAAAAGGGAAATAACTCCCACCTCTGCATCTGAGAGATGCATGTATTAATTATTCACAAAGACCTTATAAAGTATTACATCAGTAAGTCTGAAGCCATCATTTTGACATCATCTTAGCGAATTTTTCAATAAATGCCTCTTTTATTAACTCAAAATGTAGCATCAAGCGGATACAAAGCATAATGTGTAACACCCAGCTTCTACATAAGTAGGACGTACACAACCGTCGTGGGTAGTATGACACAAGAAAGAAAAAAGACCAACATATTAGCGTCAATAAAGTCGTAAAAGACCAACACTATGCCTATGCCTAAAGAGATGATGAACCGATCCGGAGATTACGTTGCCACCGATGTTGGGTGAAAACCTTCCTAGCTACGC
>NW_021297160.1:0-1082 GCF_002162155.2 Triticum dicoccoides
CTCTGACCAAAGAAGAGAAGGTCATCTTTTTTGAATGCCTGAGCAGTATGAAGGTCCCGTCTGGATTCTCGTCCAATATAAAGGGAATAATAAACATGGCGGAGAAAAAGTTCCAAAACCTGAAGTCTCACGACTGCCACGTGATTATGACGCAATTGCTTCCGATTGCTTTGAGGGGGCTCCTGCCGGAAAATGTTCGAGTAGCCATTGTGAAGCTATGTGCATTCCTCAATGCAATCTCTCAGAAGGTAATCAATCCAGAAGTTCTACCACGGTTACAGAACGATGTGATCCAATGTCTTGTCAGTTTCGAGTTGGTGTTCCCGCCATCCTTCTTCAATATTATGACGCACCTCCTGGTTCACCTAGTCGAAGAGATTTTCGTTCTCGGTCCTGTATTTCTACACAATATGTTCCCCTTCGAGAGGTTCATGGGAGTATTAAATAAATATGTTCGTAACCGTGCTAGGCCAGAAGGAAGCATCGCCAAGGGCTATGGAAATGAGGAGGTAATTGAGTTTTGTGTTGACTTTGTTCCTGACCTTAAGCCGATTGGTCTTCCTCGATCGCGGCACGAGGGGAGACTAAGTGGAAAAGGCACGATCGGAAGGAAATCAATGATATGTATGGACGGCCATTCTCTGACTGAAGCACACCACACTGTACTGACCAATTCCAGCTTGGTGGCTCCGTACTTTGAGAAACACAAGAATATTTTACGCTCGGACAACCCGGGGAAGCCTGAATCCTGGATTAGGAAGGCCCACATGGAGACTTTCGACAGTTGGTTGAGAAAACATTTAATGAATGACAATGATGTTGTAGATCAGCTGTACATGTTGGCCAAGACACCATCTTCGACTATAACGACTTTCCAAGGGTACGAGATAAATGGGAATACATTTTACACGATCGCCCAAGATAAAAAGAGCACCAACCAAAACAGTGGTGTCCGCTTTGATGCAGCAACCGAGAATGGGCAAAAGGTCACATATTATGGTTACATAGAGGAGATATGGGAACTTGACTATGGACCCTCCTTTAAGGTCCCTTTGTTCCGGTGCAAATGGTTCAAGCTAACA
>NW_021297161.1:0-7590 GCF_002162155.2 Triticum dicoccoides
CAGCCGCAGAACAGGATCCTAGGACGACGCTTGGGGGCGCAGGCATGGGGGTGAGACATGGATCAGATGCCCACGGGCATCGCGTGGCGGCGGCGGCAACGGCGACCGATGGAGGGATGCGTGGCCTCTGCGAGGGTTTTGGGGGCCGGGCCGACGCCGTAAGTGCTCGGAACAGCGGCGCCGTCGCGCTCCGGGCGCGGTCGTCGGAGGTGCTGCGGAGCAAGCGTGGACGGTACGAGGTCGTGGAGACGAGGCTGCGGTGCCGGCGCGAGGGTGGATTGAGGGAAGGAGACGAGGCTACGGTGCCAGTGGTGGGTGGGTGTGGGTGGCGGCGGGGTTGCCTCGATGGGATCTGGGGGATCGAGGGGAGGGTGAGTGGGTAGGTTAGGGTTTCTATTTCTCGGGAGAAGCTCCGCCATTGGATGGACGCACGATGTATGGCTCAGATTGCTCCAATTTGGTGATCCGCGTGAAGGCGGTTCCTTGCGTCTCATTGGCCGGCTGTCTCACGCTTGTATCTCAAAACATTGAACTCAAATCTTTGAATATTTTTCAAAAAAACATAACAATGGCATAGTTTATCAAAATGATCTCCTATTTCGCATAAGTATGCATCTTGGAGTAGCAAACAATGTTGCCAAATAGAGCTTTCATTTTCTTTGCACAAAAAACATCATTTTCCATTTTTTAAGTGCCCAAAATGAGCTTTTTTTTGAAGAACCTACCATATATTTGTTGTAAAATTGGACCAAATCATTTTTATAAAATAGTAGGCCATATTTAATGCACAATTGACTAAATGGTTGGGTGTAAAAAGTTTTGATCCACCTCTCGTGAAAAAGACAAATTTCTGCCGATTCAGCTGGAAGCGGGTCAAATTTGAACTGTAGCTGCCTTGTAGTTTTCTATTTATTTTTTCCAAAAATCATTTCTAGGTACATAAGTATCTATTTAATCAGAGAAACACCAAAAAAATTCCAAGATTCAACCACTAGCTAGGAACGGCCATTCCCGCCGTTTTGACCGCATTTTGAAACAGGCATAAAAAATTCAAAAAAAATCAAAAAATTGGGAAACCATCGCATTGTGTCATTATATGTGGCCAAGTTCCCAGGAAAAATAACAAACTTGTAATACGGTAATTATTTAAAAAAATGTTCTCAGAAACGAGCTATCACGTGTGGAGATCAATGGCTTTCAAGTCAAATGATCAATCTTATGGCCACATTCATGGCATAGTTTGTTAAAATGATCTCATATTGTGCACAAGGGTGCATATTGGAATGGCAAACAATGTTGCCCAAGGAAGTTTTCATTTTCTTTGGACGGAAAAACCATTTTCCATTTTTCGAGTGCCCAAAAGGAGGTTTTTTTTGTGAAGGACCTCCCAAATATTTGTTGCAAAATTTGACCAAATCATTTTTCTAAAATACTAGGACATATTTAATGCACAATTGACCAAATGGTTGGGTGTAAAAAGTTTTGATCCACCTCTCGTGAAAATGACAAATTTCGGCCGAATCAGTTGGAAGCGGGTCAAATTTGAACTGTAGCTGCCTTGTAGTTTGCTATTTATTTTTTCCAAAAATCATTTCTAGGTACATAAGTATATATTTCATCATAGAAACACCAAAAAAATTCCAAGATTCAACCACTAGGCAGGAACGGTCATTCCCCCCGTTTCGACCGCATTTTGAAACGGGCATAAAAAATTCTAAAAAAATCAAAAAATTGGGAAACCTCCGCATTGTGTCATTATATGTGGCCAAGTTCCTAGGAAAATAACAAACTTGTAATACGGCAATTATTTTAAAAAAGTGTTCTCAGAAACGAGCTATCACGTGTGGAGATCAATGGCTTTCAAGCCAAATGATCAATCTTATGGCCACATTCATGGCATAGTTTGTTAAAATGATCTCATATTGTGCACAAGGGTGCATATTGGAATGGAAAACAATGTTGCCTAAGGAAGTTTTCATTTTCTTTGGACGAAAAAACCATTTTCCATTTTTCGAGTGCCCAAAAGGAGGTTTTTTTGTGAAGGACCTCCCAAATAATTGTTGCAAAATTGGACAGAATCAATTTTATAAAATACTAGGACATATTTAATGCACAATTGACAAAATGGTTGGGTGTAAAAAGTTTTGATCCACCTCTCATTAAAAAGACAAATATCCGCTGATTCAATTGGAAGCGGGTCAAATTTGAACTGCAGCTGCCTCATAGTTTGCTATTTATTTTTTCCAAAAATCATTTCTAGTTATATAAGTACCTATTTAATCATAAATACATGGTTTGGTGGCAATAAATCGAGGTTTGGGCGGTGGTCGAGGGCCCCAACTCTAGAGCGCGTAAACTCGCATGCCCGCCGCGTGGTCATCGCATGACCGTAGTGTTGCCATGTGTTCTGGGCGGCCTAGGCATGTATAGTGGGTTGGGCACTCCCCAGGTAGGTGCTAGGAAGAAAAATACAACATAAGATTCTCACGAGGAGACCGATCGATGCTCAAACATGAATTAGTAGCCAAGTGTTTGATTAGCGGTACGGGAAATGTACATGGCTAATGGGCGTGAGTTTTGGCCGAGGATGATCAGTTACTAAGAAGACCGTCTTCACAAATTTTCAGCTCAAAAGGAGGAGCCTAGGTGGTACTTGCTTTGCAAACTACCACACTGGATATAAATACGATTGTTGAAGCTGGGCTCAAAATAATGAATGGATTGAGCTGGCATTTGGTGGAGGATGGTTATTTGGGCATAGGAAAGCACTGTAGAAAATGGATACTATTCGGACATGCCAAAGTGGTACTTCCTTCACAAACTGTTGTTTTGAACAGAATAGGAAAATGAATATTTTTGAATTATTTTTGACTAGGCAAGGAAGGTTTTTACATATTTGAAGAAGATATGACCCAAAGAATTTATGAGATTTTTTTGGGAATTTTGGGAATGGCAGAAATATAGGTTGCTTCACAACCTAGGGCAAAAACTGCCACATGGACATGGCACATAGGCAAAACTGATGAGGTGGCGCCTAGTCATAGCAACCCACCACAATTTACAAGGCTATGACCATCTATATTGGTCGTTAACAACTAGAAATAAGGCAGCGGACTAGTGCTGTTTGCTTTATGACCTTTTCGTGTAAGGAAATTACGACCTTTGTGACCAAAATGGTCGCAATGGTTTAGGGTTTGGAGCCCCCCGAACAACTTTTGACCAATTGGTCTGAACTGGTCATAGATCTATGACCAATTCTTCCAGGGTCACTGGGAGAAGGTCACTAGTTGATATATTTCTTGTAGTGCATCTGCCTTTGACTCCTCGAGGTTAGAATAGTCATTAGGATGATATTCTAAACAAGAATCAACAGGTGGGGAGCGTACGAGTTTCATTGCTTCCAGAATGGCACTCAATGCCTTGGTGCCAATTTTGTAAGTCATTGCAGTGTTCCACAATATTATTCTGATGCGCGGATTCTGATATTCACTGTAATTGCGTATAATATCTGAGAACCATGAAAACATAAATAGTTGTGAGATTATCTTTGTAATGCAGATGATATTCTAATATAGGGGCACCCCTGTAAACACTTATGTGCTATCACTGGATTCTGATGAGAGAGCTCATGTGTGCTGTAATATCGTGCGTGCATTTATATAATCTGGCACAAGTACACAAAAAAGGCTCCAGAAGTAAGGATAGCTGGCAGATGATAGGTTCATAATATACTGTATAGAGAGTTTATTACCAAACCATGATAACAAGAGCACACAGCAACTAGGCAGTTCATAGTGTACATAACAGGGGTACACCATAACCACGATATATAAATCAGGAAAGTGGAACTGGCTTGAAAATATGGTGTTGTATTGCCGCTAGTAATTGAAAGCATATCGATCACGTACAGGCCAGCACTATCGAACATGGTAAAGAAGAGCAAGCAGATTTTGGATAATAAAATGTTGGTTGCGCAGTGCCCACACATGATGAACCAGAGTGTATTAAGAATGCAACTCCCAGCTGTCTCTCGACCATTTCAGGCGGTTGGATGAAGATTCTACGTCTCCTAACCCTTCTTCTTCCTCGTCTCAGATTCTTCCCATACAGAACACCGCACGGGCCGCCAGCCGGACCACTGGCCCCCACCGCCTGCGTTCCTCGGCCATCCCCACCCCCACCTGCATTGAGTTTTCCTCGTTCGACGAGGCCCCACAACCACCCGAGCCCCTTGGATCGCACCGGCGAACTCCGGCGAGCTCTGAAAAATCGACTGACCCAATTTTGAAATTTAGTCTACTCTGATTTAACTAGTGTGGAATATATAAGGGGAAAACCATAAGCATTGGGAGTATAGTGTTGAGCGTGCCATGGCGGATCTAAAGGTGCAAACCGGACAAAGGCAACTTCGCAACCAAGACAAGAAATCAGAGTAAAGAAGTGGCGATCTATTTTCTTGCTGCGATAAATAAGCTGAGAAGATACGAAAGAGTACCGCCTCTGGTGAGGTGCCATGTACGCATCTGCTGATAATTTGACGGTGCTGCGGTAGCGATGGCTGTCGGCGGCGTGGAAGCAGATCTAGGAGGGTAGACGGTGGCGGCAGGGCGCGGTGGACGAGACGGTCGTAGGAGCGGCGCCGGCAAGGTGGATGACGGCGGGGATGAAGCCAGAGGACGGGATGCAAGGATCCCGGTCCGAAGGCGTGGATGAGAGATGTCGATCTCTTGTAATGGACGGCGGCGTCGGGGTATCAGCTCCGGCATGGTGGAGGAGGACAGCGGTGGATGGGGTGGCGGACGGTGGCGGACGGAGGAGGGTGGGGTGGAGAGGGTGTTTTGGCGTCCACGGAGTACGAATGGGGAAAAGGGAGGTAGAGAGGAAGGGGGGGGAACCATGTATTCAGGGCGCGCTTGTATCAAATGCGAGGAAATTTACAAACTTAGCCCCCGTTTCAAATTTCTACTACATCACAGCAACATTAGTCGGTTGGGGATAGGACGGTAATCTCGCATACACCGAATATTTGCCGACGAGAGTATGTTTTCGGCGCCCACCGTGTATGAATATGAATCGGGGAGGGAGTCGATTTCGGCCGAGCGCACACTGTGTTTTGGCGCCCACCGTGTATGAATCCGTGTGAGAGGCGGTTACGTCACGTTTGGGTGAAATTACAAACCTACCCCTATCGAAACGTATAGAAATCTAGCAGATAGGCTTTGCATGGCAGGGATAGGCAGTAGTGATTTCCATCTCGCAGATTTTGGTTTCGGGCGGTTACTGCGACTTTCCCCGCTTCGTTCAAATTTTGCACAATGCACGTTTACCGTGCCAACTCAATTCGAATCCCGTTTGTAATCTACTATTTTTTTTCGGGCGGGATCCATTTTCAGTTGGAATTACATTCTATATACATCATTTTTTTAATATATACTTTCAAAAGCACAACACCATTTATACATAAATATGGTTTACAAATGGCATGATCTCAGATTCATAAGGTTGTATCCATCAATTTGGTTTTTCAAATATTTGAAACCACTTTATGTTGAAATCCAATGTATGCATTCCTCGCTAACTGTCTCCAATTAATGTGTGTTTCATGCGAGTTTTTTTTAACTTCTCAAACATGTATAATGTGTTTCACACACGCAACATATAGTGTAATCCCGTTTAGACATTAATTGCATATAAACCATGCATTATTTGTAATTGAAGAATATATGGATCACCAATATTGATAAACTATATAACATTACACGTGTGCCCAAATTCAAATGAATATGCCTGTTTGATACACCAATTTGCGTTATGATATTATCGATGTCGTGATCTCCAGTTTAAATATTTGAATCCCCTTTAATCCAGATATTCGTCTCATATAGGTATCACTCATGCTTATATAGGACTATCTCTCTGGACCTATACGCGTTCATCGTCTCTCAGGCATCTCTCGTGCTACATGTATGTCGACAATGATCTTCTATCTTTGTAACACACTGACGCTACTCTCTCCCTCGACCTTCATCACTCTATCTCTCTCTAAGTATATCTCGCTCCCTGCTATGTGTCTCTATCTATGATTCTTCATGTGGAATCTCTTTCTATCACACAAACACAAAACTTTGTCTCCCGGGGTCTCATTTCTCTCAACTATTCCTATGTGTGCCACTCGCACACCCCTCATACAGAGATGTCTTTCGCTCCTTAGATATGAGAACCTACGACTCTTCCTCTTCAATATCTCTTTCTCACACATAAACACAGACTCTGTCTCCCAGGGTCTCATATTTCTCCATTGTTCTCTTGTATGTCGCTCAAACACACCCTCTCTCCCTAGACATATCTTGCGTTCCCTCATATGTCTCTCTAGCTATCACTCTCGTTTTGAAATATGTTTCTCTCTTGCAGACACAAAACTCCGTCTCTCTGGATCTCATTTCTCTATGATATCTGTTTGTATGTGACCCACATGCACCCTCTCTCTATCTCTCTCACACCCACACACATAACCTAGCCTTCTGATCCACTCGCCTCCTATCTCTAGCGCACACTAGCTAGCATCTTTATCTTTCTATTTATCTGTTTCTCCATCAACCTTCTTTCTCGCCCTCACTCTTGATTCCTATCACGCACACTACATATGTTTCTCTCTACATGCAGTCAAGTGCCCTCTCACACACATATATAACTTCACCCTTTGAACCACCCGACGGTCATCTCCGACACCCAAACTAATGGATGTCTCTCTAGCTAGCATCTCCATCTCTGTATCTATCTGTAGTTTCTCCATCAACATTTCTTTCTCGCACGGAGTCTTGCTTCCTATCACCCACACTATATATGTCTCTCCATACATATGAATTTATAGGTTCATCTCTTTTGCACAATTGTTGCGCCTCACCCCCTCTGCTCGCCATAGATGCATGCTCCAGCCCACGCCACTATCTCTTAAAGACAAAAACACATGCTAAATTGTCGGGCCTTCTTCCCTGCATTCTCACATGCATGCATATTGTCATACCGATCCGTCTCTCCCATGTCGTTGATCTTAAGATTTATGTCTTCTTTCTTTTATCTCGATCATGCGCGCGCGCACACACACACATCCCACGTATACATGTATACCTCTCACACATGCACGTTCAAGGTCTCTGTGTCTCCATATGTAGTTAATTACCCTCAATCCTAACGCCACATCAAATCGTTCTCCTCTTTTGTGCACATAACTTCCGCCTAGATGGGTGAAACACACACTCACACTTAACAATCTCCTTCTAGCTAGCCCCCTCCCCCGCGCGCGCCTCTCACTCTTCCCCTATATCCCCGAAACCAATAAGACGATCCCTTTGTTTAATTCCCGCCTACATGCACCATTGATATATAGTAGTCTTCCTTGGTGTCTCTCGAACAAACACGTTCTCTCGATGTCGACTCCTCTCACGCGCACGCACCTTCTCTTCCCTCCCTACGGGCATTTTCTCTCTCGCACCCCATCGTTGGTGGCCTCTGCCATACACATCACCTCTCTATGATGAAGCCATGCACACTTAAATTACATCCGCCACAGAGGACCCCGCGACACACACA
>NW_021297161.1:7667-9770 GCF_002162155.2 Triticum dicoccoides
CTAAATCGACCCACTCCTCGTCTTCTTCTCTTGGCGGCTGGCTGCTGATGCTTCCCACTTCCACCGTTGTGCTTGGTGTTTGCGCGGCAGATGATGGACGGAGAGGAAGAGCAAGGCTGACCGGATGGCGCCTCCCTGACGCTACCTCAATCCTGTGGACTGGTGCTGGCCTCCGCGCCGCCTTGCCCTGCCTCCGGCCATGGCCGTCGCCGGCGCCAACCAGCAGCTACGGCAATCAGCAGATTCGGTGACCTGCGTCGCCGCTGGCAACCACCCTCTCTCCCTGCCTCATCCTTCCTTCCTCCTTTTCATCTCTCCCTCACCTTGATCTCTCTCGTCTCTCTGCCCTCTCTACAGGATCAGCACCACAGCCTCGAGCTCCTACCGCCGACGCCGCCACGGACAGACGTCGTCCGGACCCGTCCTGCCGTCCTCAAGCCTCACCGCCGGTCGTCCTGTGCCTCCCCTCGCCTGCTACGCATCGCCGGGGCCACTCCGTCTGCCTGCAGCATTGACCCGAGCGGCTCGAGCATCTCGCACTCTGTTTATACCGACGAAGGTCCACCATCACACAATTATCCTGCTGCCATGTAGTAGTACAGACTTACAGTAGACAAAATTAGGGGAGCTCGGCTCATGAAACAATTGTCTTAATGATTCTGGTGATTAAAGCAGTATACATAGCAATGATATCATGTCTGCAAGTTTTCTCAAGTTTGATAACAGCCATGTGACCTTGCCTGCAAGCATATTGTTCTTCCTGTATGATGCCCAAGGCGCAATGCCCATTCTATTCAAAATCATGTTGCTGATTTCTATTGCACATGCAGTGTTAAATTAGTTTACATTTAATTTCTTTTGTACTACTTTCATAAATTCAATTTACTTGTAATTTCTACATTAAAGAAATCAACTATCTACGCCTGTAATTTAGTCAAATAACTTGTCTCTGTTTCCTTTTTTTACACTAGCAGGGTACTAAGAAAGGAACTCGCAATGTTTTTGGTGTGGAAGAAGAGGAGGAAGTAGCAGAAAAAGAGGAAATGGAAGAGAGCGTCAAGAAGTTAAGAGGATGATGAGGATGGAAATGGATTGCATTCTGTTTTATATTTTCTGTGATGGTCATGGTCTGATAGACTGATTGTGTCAATGTGCCATGCACTCATGTTGTTGTTCTGTTTATTATGTGATGGATTGGTGGTCATGATCTGATGGATTGGTGGTCATGATCTGATGGATCATGTACTTTGTGTGATAGTGTGTTCTTTGCATTGATGCATGAGTTGCATGATTGAAGATTGTTTCAATGGGACCAGTTATAGTCTATCCACTTATATATAAATGATAAATATTCAATTGAAGTGTTAGATTTGTTGCCAATGACATAGAGATATACACAATAATTTAAAATTTATGAGTATTTTTAAAATCCTCTATGCGGACATAGCGTCCGCAATATCGCCCGCAATCCGCAATCCGCTACCATCCCGCTATCCGCTATTTAAAAGCTTGCACACACACTTAGACTCCATCTCTCTCTCTCTCTCACACACACACACAAACTAAGACTCCATCTCTCTCTCTCTCCTCTCTCTCTCTCACACACACACACACACACACACACACACACACTAAGACTCCATCTCACACACACATGCTCTAGGCGGAGCATTTGTTCCTACCACCCTTCATCCAACCTTACCCGTATGATAAACAATCACCTTTATTTACTTGCATAACATGGACAGATTCCACTTTACTTTACTAGTCAGCAAACTTATCATTTATACCCTTAAAAAACGAGTTGGCGATGATGGTGTGCCTGCCATCTTGTAATACAGACCGTATGATCTATATCTGACAGATAGAAAGAAAACTATGATGATTTTACAAAAGATACCCGAGACCTCTCTCCACATCATTATCTCCCGCAACCTCATTGCTCAACAATTAAAAAAGGAATAAGTCTCTGGAACAATCTAGCATGCATGGTGGCCGCTGCGGCCTGCCGGCGCCGTCCATCCCCATGCCTCCGCCCATTCCGACCACCAGTCACCACCACGCTCCACTCCTCCTCGCCTTATCTCTCATCTTTCATTTTTT
>NW_021297162.1:0-1431 GCF_002162155.2 Triticum dicoccoides
CGGCGGCGGTGCCACGTGGCACGCGGTGGTTGGGCGAGGGCGCGGCGGCGGACGCGTCCGGCTGGGGCGGACGTGTCCGTCGGTGCGGGGAGATGTTCTGGGTTTTTTTTTGAGGAGGACGGGGAGGAAGACGAGATCCGAAATGGGGGGGTGTTTAAATAGGCATAGAGGGAGCTAGGAGAGTCCAAATGAGGTGCGGTTTTCGCCCACACGATCGTGATCGAACTCTCTAGGACATGGAGCAGAGTTTGGTCGGTTTTGGGCCAAATTTGGGGGGTGTTTGGCTGCAACACACACGAGGCCTTTCCGGTCCCTCGGTTAACCGTTGGAGTATCAAACGAAGTCCAGATGACCCGAAACTTGACAGGCGGTCTACCGGTAGTAAACCAAGGCCGCTTGGCAAGTCTTGGTCCAATCCGAAAATGTTTAAACCCCACACACGAAAGAAGACTAGAAATGACCACCGGAGGAGAACGAAGCGCCGGAATGCAAAACGGACAACGGGGAAAAGGCTCGAATGCATGAGATGAACATGTATGCAAATGCAATGCACGTGATGACATGATAAGAGATGCACGAAAAAGAAAAACAACACACGGAGATAAAAACCCAAACCCGAAAAATAAATATAACTTAGCGCCGGAGACGGCAAGAGTTGGATACAAATATGGAAAGTATATCTGGGGCGTTACAACACTCCACCACTACGAAAAGATCTCGACCCGAGATCTAGGACTGAAAGAACTCCGGGTACTCAGAACGGAGGTGATCCTCGCGTTCCCAGGTGGCTTCACGGTCGGAATGGTGAGACCACTTAACTTTGAGAAATTTGATTGACTTGTAGCGAGTCTTGCGTTCAGTCTCTTCAAGAATAGCAACTGGGTGCTCACGATAAGAGAGATCTTCTTGGAGCTCAATGTCCTCGAAGTTGACGGTGCGGTCAGGAGTCTTGAAGCACTTTCGAAGCTGAGAGACATGGAACACATCATGAACATTTGCAAAGTTTGAAGGAAGCTCGAGTTGATAGGCGAGGTCGCCTCTCTTGCTGACAATCTTGAAAGGTCCCACGTATCTAGGGGCAAGCTTCCCTTTGATACCGAAGCGACGAGTACCTTTCATAGGAGAGACGCGGAGGTAAACATGATCTCCAATCTCGAAAGTCAAATCACGGTGCTTACTATCATAGTAGCTCTTCTGGCGGGATTGAGCTGCTTTGAGGTTATCACGAATGACTTTGCACATTTCTTCTGCTTCTGTGATTAAGTCATTACCCAGCAGCTGACGTTCACCGGTTTCAGACCAGTTGAGAGGGGTACGGCACTTCCTGCCATATAGAATTTCAAAGGGGGCCTTGCCCGAACTTGCTTGAAAGCTGTTGTTGTAAGAGAATTCAGCATAAGGAAGACAATCCTCCCACTTCATGCCGAAAGA
>NW_021297163.1:0-2027 GCF_002162155.2 Triticum dicoccoides
CTCTCACCGCTACCTTTACCAAATCGTGTTCACACACTTAGCTCACACACAGTAGGACATGTTCACACGCCTCTGATTCATCCCCGATGAATCAGACCTGACTCAACTCTAAGCAGTAGCAGGCATGACAAACAAGCATGAATGAGTAGGCACAACAGGGCTCAAACAATTCCTACTCATACTAGTGGGTTTCATCTATTTACTGTGGAATGACAGGTCATGCGAAGGATAAAGGGGTTCAGCTACCGCAGCAAGTAACAGATGAATCGATGTTGTCCTAATGCAGTAAAAGAGAGCAGGAGCGAGAGAGTGGGATTTTATCGGAATGAACAAGGGGTTTTGCTTGCCTGGCACTTCTGAAGATAACATTGAGTCTTCATCAGTGTCAACGATCACATCATCGGTATCACGTCTATCGAGAGGGGACATATACCGGCAAATACAGAAAAACATGATCAATGCAATGCACAAAATGATGCATGCTATGACATGGCAATATGAATGTGTTTTGGGCTAATGCACCTAAAACCAGATTAAATGAAGTTGGTTTGAATCCAAGATTCAAATTCAAACTCCATATGTGGATATTTAAATGCCATTAGTATGATTTGTGCTAAACAGCATCTATAAGTTGTTCTAACATGCATGAAAATGGTACAGATGGATTCCTTGGATTTTTCTGATAATTTTTCATATATAATTTATTTCATTTGGAGTTACGGTTAATTTTCTATGATTTTTAGAAGTTTTAGGTATTTTCTGGAATTTCCTGAATATTTAGAATTAAGATAATTCCAGAAAATGAATTATGGCGTCAGCATTGCGTCACTATGATGTCAGCAGGTCAACATACGCTGCTGGTGGTCAAACCTGACCAGTGGGGTCCACTGGTCAGTGACTGAGGCTGGTTAGTGTCAATGGCAGGTGGGGCCGGGTCAACAGACACGTCAGCAGGTCAATACCGACGTGTGGGGTCGGTCAACGTCCATGTCAGCGTGGTCAAAGCTGACGGGTGGGGCCCCTGTGGTTAGTTAAACTAAACAGAAAAAATACTAATCCTAATTAGGCGCAGGGGCCCACATGGCAGTGGCTCATAGGGTGATTAGCCCCTAATTAAGTGGCCACATCGGCGAATGACGCCGGCGACCACGGCGACGGCGAGACCTCGCCGGAGTTGCTCGGGACGGCGCTACAGCCCGCGGCTGGTCGCGCTGAGGGCACCAAGAGGAAGCCCGTGCTCCCGCGCATCTAGGGGGACCCACGAGAGGGCGTGGGGTGGCCGGAGTTGAGCGCGGCATCGACCCCGGCGGCGGCCGGAGCTCGGGGGTTCGCGGGACCGGCGCTGCGGTGTGCAAACAAGATAGTGGTCGCGCTAGTTTTACTCTGCGGGACGCAACGAGTGCAACGGACGCAGGCGTGGGACCATCTGGTCACCGGGGCTTCACCGGCGACGAGCCCGTGCGGCGGAGCGTCTCGGCTCCGGTGGAGGGAGCGGCTAGGGGGTGAATTAAGCAAAGAGGCATGGGGGAAACGATGCAGCGGCTCACCGCGGTTCTTCTGGTGCTGCTGGCGAGGCAAGGGAGGCACGGGGTCCGGCGAATCGACGGAGGGGAGCTTCGGTGGCCGGCGACGGAACGGCGATGGTGGCGGCGTTGCAGGGCTTCCGGAGGGCCGTGGGTCGGTGGGGAGGAAGGAGGGGGTCGAGGCGGAGCTCCCTGGGGCGTCGGTGAGGCGTGGGGAGCACGGTGGCTGCGGCAATCGGCGTCGGTGGCGATGGGCTCCGCTCGGGCGCGTGCAGGGAGGGAAGCAGAGGAGGGAACGGGGTCCAGGGGAAGAGAGGGGAGGTGCAGGGGGCGAGGGGAAGTGCGTGGCGTCACCAGAGGGCTCGGGGAGGAAGCAGGAGGTGGCCAGAGCAGGGTGGAGGTGGCGCGCACGGCGGCGTCGCGGTGTCCGCGTCCTTCTGGCGAGGAGGAAGACGACAGGGGAGTAGCGGTGGCGGGCTGGGCCGTGCTGCTGGGCCAGGTGGG
>NW_021297164.1:0-940 GCF_002162155.2 Triticum dicoccoides
GCGGTGCTCGAGCAATTGATCTTGAAGTCGTTGTAGTCATCTTCGGTGATCGAAGGATTTTTCTCCTTGATCTTCTGATAACTCTCACCTTTCTCGATCATTCTCTTCACATTGCTTTTCCAAGTAGACAGGGCCTTGCTCATCTTCGTGAGGGCAGCATTGTTCACTTTATTCCCTTTGAGGCTTGTGTTTTCAAATTCAGCGGGGAACTTGTATCGTTCGTGCAGCTTCGTGAAGAGGAGGTTGCACAAATTCCCTCGGTCAGGATGCCTCAGGTTCTCGGTGTTGATCGAGACGGTGCTCCGGACAATGCACCCGAGCTGAAGCGAGTACCCCTTGACTATTCGTTCGGGCGCCGTTGGATTCCCGTTGGAGTCCACTTCAGTAACTTCCTCCTTGAGGGTGCGGAGCACGATCGGGCGCCGGTCCTTCCATTGCCTCTTCGGTTGGCTGCCATCTGTGCGTGCGCCGCCATCATTAGTGGTGGCATCCTCGGCGGCACCATTAGTGGTGGCATCAGTGTGGTCATCCTCGGCGGCACCATCCGTGGTCTCAGGATCGGTGGGGAAGGCGGCGGCCTCATACAAGTGAGGTTGTTCCTCCATCTCCTGGGACAGCTCCCAGAATGCCTTGCCGCCCGAACCCCCGGCCTCATCGTTGTGGGCCATGTTT
The DNA here is from genome assembly GCF_002162155.2 of Triticum dicoccoides. NCBI lineage: Eukaryota > Viridiplantae > Streptophyta > Magnoliopsida > Poales > Poaceae > Triticum > Triticum dicoccoides. The sequence continues at coordinate 673 of NW_021297164.1, forward strand.
CTCTCTAAATAGAAACAAAGTTTGGTCAAAAAGTTGGTTATTGTCAAGGAACAAGATCATGGTCTCATCATTTAGGGTTTGTCGACACCGAGGCATCCTAAAATCTAAGCTTTTATCATTGAGGGTTTTTCGACGCCGAGGCACCCTAAAAGCCTAACCTTTCATCATTTCGGTTTTTATCGACACCGAGGCACCCTAAAAGCCATGCATTAGTCACAAGTACGCCGGGGCACTTGATCCTACTTAATTAACTACTAAGATACCCCGG
>NW_021297165.1:0-19052 GCF_002162155.2 Triticum dicoccoides
TAATAAGGTGACGCAGCACCTAAAATAGCCTCGGGACGAAATTTATGAAGTGGCATCTTGTATATTTCGTCCAAGGCTTCATGCACCCATTATGGTGGCTTCAAAGTCCTGAAATCATCACTTGTAACTCCGTTCTTGTTCCCCTTGCGCATGCCATCATCTCCATGCTTGTTCTTGCTCCAATGTTCATCCTTCTCCAAGCTAGGCCCTTCATTTGTAAGCAAAACAAATGTATCCAATTTAGGCAGCATCATATTCTCATGAACATTAGAATCATTACCAAGAAACGAAAGTACCTGGTAATTTAGTTGGCGTGCACGAGCTCTAGTAATTGGTCCAGTATGTATAGCAGCAGGGGCTGTGGGTGTAACAATTGTATTGATGTCCTCATCACAAGGGGTGGCGGCCAAGGAGGTGGGAGGACGTCCCAAGGCAGCCTAAAACTAACCCTAGGTCGTACAAGGCTCATGGGCCCAAGTGGAGGTGATGTAACACCTTTGGACTTGTAGTTTGACTCGGATTCTGCTGCAGCATCAGATTGTTTCGTCCACAACTCAATGCTCCGGACGAATTTGAAGGTGATTCCAATTGGGTTGGAAAGTGCACGAAATCTAGTTTCCAACAAAAAAAGAATCACCCAATTCGGAGTCCGTATGAAAAACTTGTGTGCGTTTTGAGTCAGGTATGTCTGTGCAGTCCGAATCTGAATCCAGAACGTGAGAGACTTGGACTCTATCTTCTCTTGGGCCAAAAGTGACGTGAGAGAACTTTTTGGACAGCCAATAAACATCTCTTTCTTCCTTATCTTCATATGTGGATTGTACAAATGTCCCATACACCTGCAATTAGACAAAACACAAAAGTGTGTGAAGTATTTTTGTTCTGGATAACATAAATAGATTATTGAATAGTTTGCACTAGAAATCACCTGACAAATATGCATATATGCAATATTTTTGGTCATATCCAAGGTAGTCATGTCCTCATCATCCTCCCCTTCTTGAAAATAAAGCCGTCCTCGGCGTTGCTTAATCTGAAATGTGGCTAACAAAAGAGACAAGGTGTACATGTTGTATATGTATATGTCATCCATTTTTACTTCCCTTGATTTTTGCATATATGACACATGAATAGATGAGTAACTTGCATAGTTCATAAAATCTAAAGCCAAAAAATTAGCACAAGAAGTAGAAGGCATGAAAATATTGCAACTCAGTTTGCACATATAAGTGAAGCTCTTATTCATTTCAAAAAATTGACAATGTTCATCATTAAACCATCCCAACATTGGTGAGTAAACCTTACTTGCATCAAATTTACATGCTACAACATGCTTAAATAAGCAAACATGCAATAAGTCATTCAACACAGAATCATCACCAAGATTAGAGGTCATATCAAAATGATTAAACATTGGTTCTTTTGCATCAATAGTTAATTCAATGGGTGCACTCAAAATTGTTGGTATTTCAGTTGTTTGATCACATGGCAAAGTCAAATTATCAACGTAGTCCTCTAAAATAGGTGGTGTGATCAAAGTAGTGGGTAGCTCATCAGATGGTGCATTCAAATTGACAAGGCATTCATCATTCTCATGTAGAGATGGAAGATCAGTACCTTTGTCATTACCTCTTATGATCAACTCAGATGATGTAGCCACTCTCGGGGGCGATGTGTCACATGGTGGAGGTGATGTAGTCATGACAACAATGGATGTGGTTGTCATAGTATGCCTAGTAGTTGAAGGAACAATCATATCAACTCTTGGAATGTGCACCGTGTGCTTGTTCTCCTCGTGGCCAACACGTCGTTTTATTTCCTGTTCAGCTTTGCAAGCAAGATGAAACAAATGGTCCATAGGATAACGCTCTTCATGAATTAGTATCTCTTGAATATCACGGTTTAATCCTCCCCAAAATCTATCCATAAAATCATCTTCACTTTCTTCTAAAGAGGAATGCAACAAGGTAGTTTGTAAATCATCATAATATTTTGTTACAGTTTCACTACCTTGTTTTAAGTGTTGCAACTTCTTAATCATGTCACGAGTATAATAAGCAGGGACGAAAGTATGTCGCATGGCAAGTTTCAAATCATCCCAAGTAGTAGGTATATAATCAGGGTGTAACCGACAATATTCACTCCACCAAACCAAAGCATAACCAGTGAAAGAACCAACCGCAACCTTAACCTTTTTATGTTCATCGAAATTATGGGAAGCAAATATATTTTTTATGTCGAACTCCCATTCAATATATAAAGCAGGTTTAAAACGGCCATTAAATGGTGGTATAGATACATTAACCTGATCATGTGCATTTGGATGTTTGTGCACCTCTCGTGACGGTTGTGGTATTTGCAAAGGTGATGGCACGTCTCCCGCGATCGACAAAGCCCATGAATTGACTCTGGATCCTGTCATAATTAGTAGAACAAGAAACAAAACCCAAAAATAATGTTCCTATAACTACTAGGATGTGGTGGTAAAACGCTCACAGTAAAGCAAATATCAATGTCTTACAAGTTCTTACCATGCAGCAGGCGGTGATCGGCAACCAGCGGTGTCAAGTAACTCCGAATATTGAGTAAAGCGATTGCCAGGGGAGCGTACGTATACACGGTGTAGAAATATGTGGAGCTGGGTTGGCTATATATGGTAGCAAAAGATTAGCAATAATCAATTCAAAGATGCAATGTTGAATAAACGCTCAACGACGGTACTGTGCTGGTCCTAGGCTAGACCGGACTAGAGACGCGAGCCTAGAACACTAATGAGGTCACGTCGTAGCACAACTAGCATCAATGAAGGATACTAAGTAGCTCTGGACAGCAAGATATAAGTGAAGATCACAACGGCAGTAAAGATAATGAGGTGAAACAATAGCCAAGCAGGATATATCAACAACTTTGTCTCCAACTTTCCTCTGAAAAAGTTTGTGCCGATTTTTTTGTTTTTTTTCTTCTCTTTTTTTTTTCCTCACACTTTTTTTTTCTTTCTCTCCTTTTTTTCTCTCTGACTTTTTTTTCTCCTTTTTTTTCTCCTTTTTTTCTTTCTTTTTTTCTCCCTCTTTCCGAAACAAACTAGATAAGATGCAGATTGGATCAAGTGAAGATGTGAACGATCTCAACTATTATTATGACAATGAATGGTGCGTAGCACGTGGTGGAAATTGATGGATGGGTGGTGGACAGCGAAAGAGATAATGATGCAGCGGTGGCGTGACTAATGTGAACAGAACTCGAAACTCTAAACGAACTAGACACTAAGACCAGCAACTCGACACGACGATGCAACCGATAATTCAACTATGCAAGCAATGAAAAGAAAATTGCAAAGGCTCAGACTGGCTTGGACCAAGGATGAATAGATCTAACTCTTTTTTGTGGCTTTTTCTTGCACAATAGGTAAGAAAATAAATCTAATCTAGGAAAACTGGAAATTCTCACCGAGCAACCTGAAAACTGATACCACTTGATAGAGGCGAGGGTGTCCCGATCTTTCGATGAGATGATAACTATTGATTTGGTGGAGACGACTTTGACGATCCGACTACAAACGTGCACGACGTTGCGCCTTAGCAATCGCTAAACCAACTCCGAGAGGTTATTGAGCACGCCGGAGCACAATCAACCTGACCACGAAGGTCTATTCCTGCAAGCAATCGAAGAACAAGCAAGAATATGATAAAATCAATCTAAATATTGCGAGGATATATATGAAGTATTGATAAAGGTGGGGATCCGTAAGCGGTCTTGGTCTGGTCGTTGGACACAAACGAAGTACATGAAGTTGCAATGGCTAACTTTTAACTAAACAAATCCCAAGGAAAAAGCTACTAGATGGATCTACTTATATAGGAGCAAGGGGTGGCAGCCAAGGAGGTGGGAGGACGTCCCAAGGCAGCCTAAAACTAACCCTAGGTCGTACAAGGCTCATGGGCCCAAGTGGAGGTGATGTAACACCTTTGGACTTGTAGTTTGACTCGGATTCTGCTGCAACATCAGATTGTTTCGTCCACAACTCAATGCTCCGGACGAATTTGAAGGTGATTCCAATTGGGTTGGAAAGTGCACGAAATCTAGTTTCCAACAAAAAAAGAATCACCCAATTCGGAGTCCGTATGAAAAACTTGTGTGCGTTTTGAGTCAGGTATGTCTGTGCAGTCCGAATCTGAATCCAGAACGTGAGAGACTTGGACTCTATCTTCTCTTGGGCCAAAAGTGACGTGAGAGAACTTTTTGGACAGCAAATAAACATCTCTTTCTTCCTTATCTTCATATGTGGATTGTCCAAATGTCCCATACACCTGCAATTAGACAAAACACAAAAGTGTGTGAAGTATTTTTGTTCTGGATAACATAAATAGATTATTGAATAGTTTGCACTAGAAATCACCTGACAAATATGCATATATGCAATATTTTTGGTCATATCCAAGGTAGTCATGTCCTCATCAAAATTTCAGCACCATTGCTGCACCTCTCAATGAGCTTACAAAGAAAGATGTGCCTTTTCTTTGGGGTACCGCACAGGAAGAAGCCTTCACGGTATTGAAAGATAAGTTGACACATGCTCCTTTACTCCAACTTCCTGATTTTAATAAGACTTTTGAGCTTGAATGTGATGCTAGTGGAATTGGATTAGGAGGTGTGTTATTACAAGATGGCAAACCTGTTGCATACTTTTCTGAAAAATTGAGTGGGCCTAGTCTGAATTATTCTACTTATGATAAAGAATTATATGCTCTTGTTCGGACTTTAGAAACATGGCAACATTATTTATGGCCCAAAGAATTTGTTATACATTCTGATCATGAATCTTTGAAACATATTAAAAGTCAAGCTAAACTGAATCGTAGACATGCTAAATGGGTTGAATTCTTTGAGACTTTCCCTTATGTCATTAAACACAAGAAGGGAAAAGAAAATGTTATTGCTGATGCATTATCTCGTCGCTATACTATGCTTTCACAACTTGACTTCAAAATATTTGGTTTGGAGACCATCAAAGATCAATATGTGCATGATGCTGATTTTAAAGATGTAATGCAGAATTGTAAAGAAGGAAGAATGTGGAACAAGTTTGTTGCTAACGATGGATTTGTGTTTCGTGCTAACAAGCTATGCATTCCAGCTAGCTCCGTTCGTCTTTTGTTGTTGCAGGAGGCGCATGGAGGAGGATTAATGGGACACTTTGGCGTGAAGAAGACGGAGGACGTACTTGCTACACATTTCTTTTGGCCAAAGATGAGACGGGATGTTGAGCGTTTTATTTCTCGCTGCACTACATGTCAAAAAGCTAAGTCACGACTCAATCCTCATGGTTTATATATGCCTTTGCCTGTACCTAGTGTTCCTTGGGAGGATATATCTATGGACTTTGTTTTAGGTTTACCTCGAACAAAGAAGGGGAGGGATAGCATATTTGTTGTCGTGGATAGATTCTCGAAAATGGCACACTTTATACCATGTCATAAAAGCGATGATGCTGTTAATGTTGCTGATTTGTTCTTTCGTGAAATTATTCGCTTGCATGGTGTGCCAAATACTATTGTTTCAGATCGTGATAATAAATTTCTTAGCCACTTTTGGAGATGTTTATGGGCTAAGTTGGGGACTAAACTGCTTTTTAGTACTACTTGTCACCCCCAAACTGATGGACAAACTGAAGTAGTCAATAGAACGTTGTCTACTATGCTTAGGGCTGTTTTGAAGAATAATAAGAAAATGTGGGAGGAATGCTTGCCTCATATTGAATTTGCTTATAATCGTTCATTGCATTCTACTACTAAGATGTGCCCTATTGAAGTTGTGTATGGTTTCCTACCTCGTGCACCTATTGATTTGTTGCCTCTTCCATCTTCGGAGAAGGTTAATTTTGATGCTAAACAACGTGCTGAATTGATTTTAAAAATGCATGAGTTAACTAAGGAAAACATTGAGCGCATGAATGCTAAATATAAACTTGCTGGAGATAAGGGTAAAAAACATGTTGTGTTTGCACCTGGAGATCTTGTTTGGTTACATTTGCGTAAGGATAGATTTCCTGATTTGCGCAAATCAAAGTTAATGCCACGTGCTGATGGTCCCTTTAAGGTGTTAGAGAAAATAAATGATAATGCATATAAACTTGAGCTGCCTGCAGATTTTGGGGTTAGTCCCACTTTTAACATTGCAGATTTGAAGCCTTATTTGGGTGAGGAAGATGAACTTCCGTCGAGGACGACTTCATTTCAAGAAGGGGAGGATGATGAGGACATCAATACAATTGTTACACCCACAGCCCCTGCTGCTATACATACTGGACCAATTACTAGAGCTCGTGCACGCCAACTAAATTACCAGGTACTTTCGTTTCTTGGTAATGATTCTAATGTTCATGAGAATATGATGCTGCCTAAATTGGATACATTTTTTTTGCTTACAAATGAAGGGCCTAGCTTGGAGAAGGATGAACATTGGAGCAAGAACAAGCATGGAGATGATGCCATGGGCAAGGGGAACAAGAACGGAGTTACAAGTGATGATTTCAGGACTTTGAAGCCACCATAATGGGTGCATGAAGCCTTGGACGAAATATACAAGATGCCACTTCATAAATTTCGTCCCGAGGCTATTTTAGGTGTTGCGTCACCTTATTATTGGGCCAGGCCCATGTAATTTCGAAATACATAAGTATAGGCTATTTTTAGAGTCCGTATGTGTGGGGAAACAAGAGATAGGGTTGATTTCGGACCCCTCCACCAAGGGCCACGAAATTCCCCCCTCTTCCTCCATATATACCGCCCTTAGGGCATCGTTTAGACTTTGGGTTTTGTTTAGATTAAAAGTTCGCCATAGCTGCAACTTCGCGTACTTCGTTTGTGTTCAACGACCAGACAAAGGCGTCACAGAACCCCACCTTGATCAATAAAGCTTTCATCTTATATTCGCAATATCCAGATTGCAATCTCAGTTTCTTGCTTGTTCTTCGTTTGCTCGCAGGAAACAGACCCTCGTGGTCAGGTTGATCGTGCTCCGGCGTGGTCAATAACCTCTCGTAGTTGGTTTAGCGATTGCTAAGGCGCGACGTCCTCGCACGTTCGTAGTCGGATCGTCAAAGTCGACTTCCAACAAAGCGATATCCATCATCTCATCGAAAGACGGGACACCTTTGCCTCTATCAGGTTTTACCTAAAACCAGGCTGATTCCAGGCACGGGAGCTTTCCAGGCAGATTCCAGGCACGGGAGTTTTACGATGCCTGGCCATCACAAACAGTTCATGATTATAAACCATGTATGATAGGTAGACAATCACACACATTTAGTTTTCCCACACCGTATGTAATAGTGTCTGACATCACACACGCTTTGCAAACGGCAACTGTGTGCATTGTTACACATGTTTCATCACCATGAACCATGTCGGGTTATGATGTATATCGCACACGCTATGCCTTATTAACCGTGTGCGCCGTAATGACCTGCACACCATAATTTCGCCCTAATTTAATTGCTGCTATTTAAAATTGTACGTAATTTAAACTTGAAAGTAGGCTATAGCTTTATTCATATCCATCAGGTTCAAACAACCAATGCATTATTCGATTCACAGGTACATATGTTTAAGAATTACATAAGCAACAAATAAAGAATGATGAACCAGGGTTCTATACTTGTACTATTAGAAATGGTAAAGAAAGAGGCGACAAACATTCCGATTGCTGAACAAGGCGAAGCGGAATGGCCCTATTGTGCTCTCCAGGATGCAGAAGGCATGCAGGACTCTAGTCCAACCCCTTGTGATGGCCGGCCACCAATCATGTAGTTTGAGAGGTAATCTTGATAGAGGCAAAGGTGTCCCGTCTTTCGATGAGATGATGGATATCGCTTTGGTGGCAGTCGACTTTGACGATCCGACTACGAACGTGCGAGGACGTCGCGCCTTAGCAATCGCTAAACCAACTCCAAGAGGTTATTGACCACGCCGGAACACGATCAACCTGACCACGAGGGTCTGTTTCCTGCGAACAAACGAAGAACAAGCAAGAAACTGAGATTGCAATCTGGATATTGCGAATATAAGATGAAAGCTTTATTGATCAAGGTGGGGTTCTGTGACGCCTTTGTCTGGTCGTTGAACACAAACGAAGTACGCGAAGTTGCAGCTATGACGAACTTTTAATCTAAACAAAACCCCAAGTCTAAACGATGCCCTAAGGGCTGTATATATGGAGGAAGAGGGGGGGAATTTCGTGGCCCTTGGTGGAGGGGTCCGAAATCAACCCTATCTCTTGTTTCCCTACACATACGTACTCTAAAAATAGCCTATACTTATGTATTTCGAAATTACATGGGCCTGGCCCAATAATAAGGTGACGCAGCACCTAAAATAGCCTCGGGACGAAATTTATGAAGTGGCATCTTGTATATTTCGTCCAAGGCTTCATGCACCCATTATGGTGGCTTCAAAGTCCTGAAATCATCACTTGTAACTCCGTTCTTGTTCCCCTTGCGCATGGCATCATCTCCATGCTTGTTCTTGCTCCAATGTTCATCCTTCTCCAAGCTAGGCCCTTCATTTGTAAGCAAAAAAAATGTATCCAATTTAGGCAGCATCATATTCTCATGAACATTAGAATCATTACCAAGAAACGAAAGTACCTAGTAATTTAGTTGGCGTGCACGAGCTCTAGTAATTGGTCCAGTATGTATAGCAGCAGGGGCTGTGGGTGTAACAATTGTATTGATGTCCTCATCATCCTTCCCTTCTTGAAATGAAGTCGTCCTCGACGGAAGTTCATCTTCCTCACCCAAATAAGGCTTCAAATCTGCAATGTTAAAAGTGGGACTAACCCCAAAATCTGCAGGCAGCTCAAGTTTATATGCATTATCATTTATTTTCTCTAACACCTTAAAGGGACCATCAGCACGTGGCATTAGCTTTGATTTGCGCAAATCAGGAAATCTATCCTTACGCAAATGTAACCAAACAAGATCTCCAGGTGCAAACACAACATGTTTTCTACCCTTATCTCCAGCAAGTTTATATTTAGCATTCATGCGCTCAATGTTTTCCTTAGTTAACTCATGATTTTTAAAATCAATTCAGCACGTTGTTTAGCATCAAAATTAACCTTCTCCGAAGATGGAAGAGGCAACAAATCAATAGGTGCACGAGGTAGGAAACCATACACAACTTCAAAAGGGCACATCTTAGTAGTAGAATGCAATGAACGATTATAAGCAAATTCAATATGAGGCAAGCATTCCTCCCACATTTTCTTATTATTCTTCAAAACAGCCCTAAGCATAGTAGACCACGTTCTATTGACTACTTCAGTTTGTCCATCAGTTTGGGGGTGACAAGTAGTACTAAAAAGCAGTTTAGTCCCCAACTTAGCCCATAAACATCTCCAAAAGTGGCTAAGAAATTTAGTATCACGATCTGAAACAATAGTATTTGGCACACCATGCAAGCGAATAATTTCACGAAAGAACAAATCAGCAACATTAACAGCATCATCGCTTTTATGACATGGTATAAAGTGTACCATTTTCGAGAATCTATCCACGACAACAAATATGCTATCCCTCCCCTTCTTTGTTCGAGTTAAACCTAAAACAAAGTCCATAGATATATCCTCCCAAGGAACACTAGGTACAGGCAAAGGCATATATAAACCATGAGGATTGAGTCGTGACTTAGCTTTTTGACATGTAGTGCAGCGAGCAATAAAACGCTCAACATCCCGTCTCATCTTTGGCCAAAAGAAATGTGTAGCAAGTACGTCATCCATCTTCTTCACGCCAAAGTGTCCCATTAATCCTCCTCCATGCGCCTCCTGCAACAACAAAAGACGACCGGAGCTAGCTGGAATGCATAGCTTGTTAGCACGAAACACAAATCCATCATTAAAAACAAACTTGTTCCACATTCTTCCTTCTTTACAATTCTGCATTACATCTTTAAAATCAGCATCATGCACATATTGATCTTTGATGGTCTCCAAACCAAATATTTTGAAGTCAAGTTGTGAAAGCATAGTATAGCGACGAGACAATGCATCAGCAATAACATTTTCTTTTCCCTTCTTGTGTTTAATGACATATGGGAAAGTCTCAATGAATTCAACCCATTTAGCATGTCTATGATTCAGTTTAGCTTGACTTTTAATATGTTTCAAAGATTCATGATCAGAATGTATAACAAATTCTTTGGGCCATAAATAATGTTGCCATGTTTCTAAAGTCCAAACAAGAGCATATAATTCTTTATCATAAGTAGAATAATTCAGACTAGGCCCACTCAATTTTTCAGAAAAGTATGCAACAGGTTTGCCATCTTGTAATAACACACCTCCTAATCCAATCCCACTAGCATCACATTCAAGCTCAAAAGTCTTATTAAAATCAGGAAGTTGGAGTAAAGGAGCATGTGTCAACTTATCTTTCAATACCGTGAAGGCTTCTTCCTGTGCGGTACCCCAAAGAAAAGGCACATCTTTCTTTGTAAGCTCATTGAGAGGTGCAACAATGGTGCTGAAATCTCTCACAAAACGCCTATAGAATCCAGCGAGGCCAAGAAAACTCCTCACTTGTGTGACCGTTTTGGGCTGCGGCCAACTCTCAATAGCTTCAATCTTGGCTTTATCAACTTCAATTCCCTGTGGAGTAACAACATAGCCAAGGAAAGATACTCGGTCGGTGCAAAAGGTGCACTTCCCAAGGTTACCAAACAAACGTGCATCACGTAGAGCAATAAAAACAGCACGTAAATGTTCCAAATGTTCCTCCAAAGATCTGCTATAAATCAATATGTCATCAAAGTAAACTACCACAAATCGTCCAATGAAAGCACGTAAAACTTCGTTCATTAATCTCATGAAAGTACTAGGTGCATTAGTTAACCCAAAAGGCATGACTAACCACTCATATAATCCAAACTTAGTTTTAAATGCTGTTTTCCATTCATCTCCCAATTTCATACGAATTTGATGGTAGCCACTACGCAAATCAACTTTGGAGAATATTGTAGAGCCACTCAATTCATCAAGCATATCATCTAGCCTAGGAATAGGATGACGATAACGAATAGTAATATTATTAATGCCTCTACAATCAACACACATACGTGATGTACCATCCTTTTTCGGCACTAGAATAATAGGAACAGCACAAGGACTAAGGGATTCGCGTATATAACCTTTGTCGAGAAGCTCTTGTACTTGACGCATAATCTCCTTCGTCTCCTTTGGATTGGTACGGTATGGTGCACGGTTTGGCAGTGAAGCACCGGGAATTAAGTCAACCTGATGCTCAATCCCTCGAATAGGCGGTAATCCCAGTGGCACGTCTTGTGGAAAAACGTCAGCGAACTCCTGCAAAATGTTAGTGACAACAGGAGGCAAAGAGGAAGGCACGTCCTCGAATGAAAATAATGCCTCTTTGCACACAAAAGCATAGCAAACAGATTTGCTGAAATCTAGCTCATCAATATCAGATTTGGTGGCAAATAAACATGCACTTTTCAATTTAATTTCAGAAGCAACACTAGATGGTTTATTATTAGGCTTCATTTGTTGCTCAAATTCTTTTGCCACAATCTGATTTTCACTCTTATTCTTCTCCTGTTGTGCTTTATTAGCTCTATTAATATCATCTTTCAAAATGGAATCAGGAGTCATAGGAAGCAAAGTAATATTTTTATCCTTATGAACAAGAGTATAGTGATTGTTTCTACCATGGTGTACAGATTTTTTATCAAATTGCCATGGTCTACCAAGTAATAAGGAACATGCTTGCATAGGTACCACATCACAATCAACATAATCAGCATATGTAGAGATACTAAAATGCACACGAACAGTACGTGTTACCTTAACCTTGCCGCTGTTGTTGAACCATTGGATGTAGTAAGGATGTGGATGTGGTCTTGTGATGAGAGAAAGCTTCTCCACCATCTCCATGCTAGCCAAGTTGTTGCAGCTCCCTCCGTCTATTATCACGCGCACAGAACGTTCCTTCACAACTCCCTTGGTATGGAACAAATTGTGCCTCTGATTTTGCTCAGCTTGTGTGACCTGCACACTCAAAACACGTTGAGCAACTAAACATTCATACCTGTCAGCGTCTTCAGGAGCCATGTATTGCGTCTCATGATCAGAATCATCTCCACCATGTTCTTCACGTGTAATAAGAGCCAATGTCTCCTCATCATAGTCACTAGCGGACTCATATCCACCATCTGCGGTAGCAATCATCACACGCGGAGATTTGCATTCCCTCGCATAATGACCTCCTCCCTTACAACGATGACAAATAATATCACTTGTGTGCCCTGTTGATGCCATGGAAGAAGAAGAACGCTGTGCAGGCCCCGCAGGTGCGCTCTTGGCAGATAATGGTGGTTGTGCCTGTTTTCTTGTATCACGGCTGGAGGTGGCACCGGATGGAGGTGCTGGTGCAGTTGAAGTAGAAGATGCACGTGGTGTCCATGATGAAGGTCGGCCTGCAGAAAAGTTAGTTCGCCCCAATGCTTGTCGATCCTGCACTTCACGTTCAGCTTTACAAGCAAGATGGAATAAACGAGTGATATTAGTATACTCCTTATAGTCTAGAATGGTCTGAATCTCTCTATTTAATCCACCCAGAAAATGTGCAAGCATAGCTTCATTCTCCTCAACAATACCACATCTAATCATGCCAGTTTGTAATTCCTGATAATATTCTTCTACAGAATGTTTCCCTTGTCTTAAACGCTGCAATTTTTGAAGCAATTCACGTTGATAATATGGTGGAACCCAACGCGTACGCATAGCAGTTTTCAAAGCAGCCCAAGTAGTTGGAATAGGATATAATCTACAATGTTCAGACCACCATACACATGCAAAACTAGTGAAAGCACAAACAGCAGCAGCAACTCGTCTCTCCTCAGGATATTGTAAACATGTAAATCGTTGTTCAGTTTCTAACTCCCAAGTAAGATATATATCAGGAACATATCTACCCTCAAATGGTGGAATATTCAACTTCAGTTTAGGAATATGGACTTCATCTCGTACCTGAGGTGGTGGTGCAGGCCTACCATTACGAATATATACCTGAGGTCGACCTGCTGGTGGTGGTACAGGTGGCTGCACGTAGTGTTGATTTTGATCAACCTCATAATCTCCCACATAATCATCCTCCTCCGCATCAGCAGCAGGAGCCACAGAAGTATCAACAGCAGCACCAACAGTTTGGCCAAACGCAAGAGGAACACGGCTTGCTCGGCGGAGGTCTGCTTCGCGACGTGGAGGTAGTCGTTGTTGTTGCTGTTGGAGAGGTGCGTTAGCTGCAGCGGGTGGTGGTGGTGGAAGACGCGCCAGCAATTCATTAAACTTGTTATCGAGCTTTGTTTCGAACGTCTTCTCAAAGCCAGTGATCTTCTCCATGGCCTCTTCAAAATTGTTCAGCACATCTTGCACCTGTTCAGTCATCATTTGCTGAAACTTATCTTGAAGCTCCTTGTTCGATAAATTCTCCCAGTCAATCTCGTCGGCTTGTGATCCTGGCATGGTTAGCAGCAATAGAAACACACAAGAATATGATCCTACAGACTACTAAGAAGTGGTGGTGGGTGTCACAAATCCGTCAAGCAAAACTCAAATTCTTACCAGTTCTTACCCAGCAACAGGCGGTGATCGGCAACCGTTGTAGTCAAAAACTCTCAAAGCTTGGATAGAGCGATTACCAGGGAGAGTCAAACACACGACGTAGATGTATGTGGAGCTGGAAAGACTTATAGTATGGTTGCAAAAAGGGTCAGCAATAATCAATTCAGAGATGCAAAGTTGAATAAACGCTCAACGACGGTACTGTGCTGGTCCTAGGCTAGACTGTGCTAGAGACGCGAGCCTAGAACACCAACAAAATCACGGCGCGGCACGTAAACAAGGGAAAAGCACACTCTGAATTTTTTTTCCGCTCTTTTTTTTGCGCTCTTTTTTTTTGCGCTGCTTTTTTTTGCGAAAAATCACTATAATGGCGAGTGTCTCAAAACTCTTCCTAGGTCAAACTGACAGGATGGCACGAAATTTTTTTTCGACCAATTTTTTTTTTTCGACTGCCCGGACCCAAAAACTGGAAACGAGTCAAAAAAACTTCCTATAATGGCACCTGTCTCAAAACACTCAGAAACACCTAAAAATAGGATAGCCAGAAATTTTTTCGAAAAATGCGTTTTCGAACATTTTTGGGATAGGAGCGTGGTTTCCCGACTCTTTTTTTTTTCCGAAACCTACTCCGGCAAGGAAACACGAATCGGAAACTAGATGGATCTCGAAAACAAACCAATAAGCAAGGAACTCGGATTGGTGGTGGATATATGGTGGTGGTATATGGCAGCGGTGGTGGTAGCGGTGGTAGTTTATGGATATGGATCGGTGGTGGTATATGGACACGGATTGGTGGTGGTATATGGATACGGATTCGGAGCGGTGGTGGTAGATGGCAGGGGCGATGATGATGGTGCGGCGGCGGCGTGACAACTTATGACCAGAACTCGAAACTCTAAAAGACTAGACTCTAAGACCAGCAACTAGACCGACGATGCAACCGCAAATTCAACAAAGCAAAACCCTAAAAAGATTATGCAAAGGCTCAGATTGGTTCGGATATGATGAACTAACCCTAATTTTTTTTGTGGCTTTTTCGTGGACTGTAGGTATGAAGAACAGACTCGATCTAAACTACGAAAAACTGTAAAATCTCACCGAGCAACCTGGAAATCTGATACCACTTGATAGAGGCAAAGGTGTCCCGTCTTTCAATGAGATGATGGATATCGCTTTGGTGGCAGTCGACTTTGACGATCCGACTACGAACGTGCGAGGACGTCGCGCCTTAGCAATCGCTAAACCAACTCCGAGAGGTTATTGACCACGCCGGAGCACGATCAACCTGACCACGAGGGTCTGTTTCCTGCGAGCAAACGAAGAACAAGCAAGAAACTGAGATTGCAATCTGGATATTGCGAATATAAGATGAAAGCTTTATTGATCAAGGTGGGGTTCTGTGACGCCTTTGTCTGGTCGTTGAACACAAACGAAGTACGCGAAGTTGCAGCTATGGCGAACTTTTAATCTAAACAAAACCCAAAGTCTAAACGATGCCCTAAGGGCGGTATATATGGAGGAAGAGGGGGGAATTTCGTGGCCCTTGGTGGAGGGGTCCGAAATCAACCCTATCTCTTGTTTCCCCACACATACGGACTCTAAAAATAGCCTATACTTATGTATTTCGAAATTACATGGGCCTGGCCCAATAATAAGGTGACGCAACACCTAAAATAGCCTCGGGACGAAATTTATGAAGTGGCATCTTGTATATTTCGTCCAAGGCTTCATGCACCCATTATGGTGGCTTCAAAGTCCTGAAATCATCACTTGTAACTCCGTTCTTGTTCCCCTTGCCCATGGCATCATCTCCATGCTTGTTCTTGCTCCAATGTTCATCCTTCTCCAAGCTAGGCCCTTCATTTGTAAGCAAAAAAAATGTATCCAATTTAGGCAGCATCATATTCTCATGAACATTAGAATCATTACCAAGAAACGAAAGTACCTGGTAATTTAGTTGGCGTGCACGAGCTCTAGTAATTGGTCCAGTATGTATAGCAGCAGGGGCTGTGGGTGTAACAATTGTATTGATGTCCTCATCATCCTCCCCTTCTTGAAATGAAGTCGTCCTCGACGGAAGTTCATCTTCCTCACCCAAATAAGGCTTCAAATCTGCAATGTTAAAAGTGGGACTAACCCCAAAATCTGCAGGCAGCTCAAGTTTATATGCATTATCATTTATTTTCTCTAACACCTTAAAGGGACCATCAGCACGTGGCATTAACTTTGATTTGCGCAAATCAGGAAATCTATCCTTACGCAAATGTAACCAAACAAGATCTCCAGGTGCAAACACAACATGTTTTCTACCCTTATCTCCAGCAAGTTTATATTTAGCATTCATACGCTCAATGTTTTCCTTAGTTAACTCATGCATTTTTAAAATCAATTCAGCTGTTTAGCATCAAAATTAACCTTCTCCGAAGATGGAAGAGGCAACAAATCAATAGGTGCACGAGGTAGGAAACCATACACAACTTCAAAAGGGCACATCTTAGTAGTAGAATGCAATGAACGATTATAAGCAAATTCAATATGAGGCAAGCATTCCTCCCACATTTTCTTATTATTCTTCAAAACAGCCCTAAGCATAGTAGACAACGTTCTATTGACTACTTCAGTTTGTCCATCAGTTTGGGGGTGACAAGTAGTACTAAAAAGCAGTTTAGTCCCCAACTTAGCCCATAAACATCTCGAAAAGTGGCTAAGAAATTTAGTATCACGATCTGAAACAATAGTATTTGGCACACCATGCAAGCGAATAATTTCACGAAAGAACAAATCAGCAACATTAACAGCATCATCGCTTTTATGACATGGTATAAAGTGTGCCATTTTCGAGAATCTATCCACGACAACAAATATGCTATCCCTCCCCTTCTTTGTTCGAGGTAAACCTAATAAGCAAGGAACTCGGATTGGTGGTGGATATATGGTGGTGGTATATGGCAGCGGTGGTGGTAGCGGTGGTAGTATATGGATATGGATCGGTGGTGGTATATGGACACGGATTGGTGGTGGTATATGGATACGGATTCGGTGCGGTGGTGGTAGATGGCAGGGGCGATGATGATGGTGCGGCGGCGGCGTGACAACTTATGACCAGAACTCGAAACTCTACAAGACTAGACTCTAAGACCAGCAACTAGACACGACGATGCAACCGCAAATTCAACAAAGCAAAACCCTAAAAAGATTATGCAAGGCTCAGATTGGTTCGGATATGATGAACTAACCCTAAATTTTTTTTGTGGCTTTTTCGTGGACTATAGGTATGAAGAACACACTCGATCTAAACTACGAAAAACTGTAAAATCTCACCGAGCAACCTGGAAATCTGATACCACTTGATAGAGGCAAAGGTGTCCCGTCTTTCGATGAGATGATGGATATCGCTTTGGTGGAAGTCGACTTTGACGATCCGACTACGAACGTGCGAGGACGTCGCGCCTTAGCAATCGCTAAACCAACTCCGAGAGGTTATTGACCACGCCGGAGCACGATCAACCTGACCACGAGGGTCTGTTTCCTGCGAGCAAACGAAGAACAAGCAAGAAACTAAGATTGCAATCTGGATATTGCGAATATAAGATGAAAGCTTTATTGATCAAGGTGGGGTTCTGTGACGCCTTTGTCTGGTCGTTGAACACAAACGAAGTACGCGAAGTTGCAGCTATGGCGAACTTTTAATCTAAACAAAACCCAAAGTCTAAATGATGCCCTAAGGGTTGTATATATGGAGGAAGAGGGGGAAATTTCGTGGCCCTTGGTGGAGGGGTCCGAAATCAACCCTATCTCTTGTTTCCCCACACATACGGACTCTAAAAATAGCCAATACTTATGTATTTCGAAATTACATGGGCCTGGCCCAATAATAAGGTGACGCAGCACCTAAAATAGCCTCGGGACGAAATTTATGAAGTGGCATGTTGTATATTTCGTCCAAGGCTTCATGCACCCATTATGGTGGCTTCAAAGTCCTGAAATCATCACTTGTAACTCCGTTCTTGTTTCCCTTGCGCATGCCATCATCTCCATGCTTGTTCTTGCTACAATGTTCATCCTTCTCCAAGCTAGGCCCTTCATTTTTAAGCAAAACAAATGTATCCAATTTAGGCAGCATCATATTCTCATGAACATTAGAATCATTACCAAGAAACGAAAGTACCTGGTAATTTAGTTGGCGTGCACGAGCTCTAGTAATTGGTCCAGTATGTATAGCAGCAGGGGCTGTGGGTGTAACAATTGTATTGATGTCCTCATCAAATCTTGAGTAAACTGCTTCAGGATCCATGGCAAAAGAAAAAAGGTTCAGACATTGTCATCTAACACAACTCATTATGGGAAGTAAAAAGAAGGCTACAGGGTTCTTACTTACCATCCTGCAGTTCACTGTTGTCTTGCATAAAGTGTAAACAAAGAGTTCGATTGACATCTTTTAACCCATTTTAATAACAATATTTATCAGTTTCCTCACTTCATGCTGGTTCATGAATATCTTATTGTCCCATACGCAGAAAGGGTCGAAGTGTGGATCTTTGGCAATGATATATGTACCTAAAAGCACCAAGTTAATATTAGAAGCTAAACAACAATTGAAAAATGATGTAGTACAACACTCCCTCCATCCCATTATATAAGATTTTATTACATGTGTATCTAGACATCATCAGAACATTAAGGTAACACTCTTCCTTGTTGCTATGTAGCTTGGGATTGCATATTTAGTCATACAGTACAATGCATGTTGCTATGTATCCTCAAATATATTAAATATGGCTCTAGTTAACCTACTGATAAATGTGTTACAGATATATTCAGTGAAATGTCCGATTTGACGATTAATCCCTTATCAGCCCCCAGGCTATATGGTACCAGCTAACGATATCCTAAATAGTGAGTACATATAAGCAATGCGATGAAACTAACCTCGATGGAAAGCAACAATGTTCTCAATATTGTCCTGCATGAGTACATATAAAGGCATGTTAAGCACAACAGGCTAAACATCAACCAAATATATCCATGGTAGACAACATAATCTACAAATGATAGCTTCAGTGTGCAGGCTTAAGCATGCTAGTTAAGCAAAACAAGAAGTGGAAAGGTGTGTTAACTGCATCAAGCATAACATTTAAAAACAAGCAAATAGTCATTCAAACTCGTATTGTGCAGGTCTAAAGTACACTAGTTATTGTTATAAACGGAAAGGCATGTTAACTGCAATATCCTTAACAGCAACCAAATATCATAATTCATAGTGGTATTGTTGAAACTATTATTGATGAAATTGAACTGCACGGCAAATAGTTGCACATATAGAGCATCACATTGTGAACAACTGAAATAAACAAGTCATAAGGCCATCTCTAGCCGATCCTTAAAAAGTTAAAGTACTAAAACCCTTAGTGGAT
>NW_021297165.1:19321-31455 GCF_002162155.2 Triticum dicoccoides
AATATTTGGCCGTTTCTAGAAGATCCCCTAAACTTAAGGTTGTAAACTTCAATTTGATCAGGTTCAAAGCAGGTTCAACCGAAAGTATATGCATTCAAACATAAACATAGATAGTTTTGCATAACCGAACATAAAACATAAATTTAAACTAAGCTTAACTAAACTACTTTCGATCGAAGTAGAGGTCGAGCCAATCCTTCCTTGTCATGTACGGTGTGCCGTAAACCGGGTCCGGGCCGGTGCCGTCGTCGGGGTCATTGGGGAAGGCACTCCTCCACTTGTCGACATTGATCTCCTAGTCCTCGGGGCCCACCCCGACGCCCTCCGCTCCGCCATCGCTACTGCCTTCGACCTCGTCATCGGAGGAGAGCACGATAACCTCGTTGTTGTCCTTGCCGCCTTCGACCTCATCATCGGAGGAGAGCACGATAACCTCGCCGCCCTCCGCGCCGGCAAAGATCGCCCGCTCCGCCTCCACGTGCTTTGGGTGCTGCCGGTGGAGCTCTTGCATGTAGGCCTCGGCGGCGGCCTCGGCCTCAAGGCGCTCCCACGCCTCGCGGTCCTCCTACGCCATAGCTGAGCTCACCACCCCTGGCTCCGGCAGAACAAGGTCGACCGGACGTGTGCCGAAGGGCAAATTGAGCCTATCCACCGCGCCATGGTAGCGGACCTTCCAGCGGTCATACTCCATGGTTGTGAGCTCGACCGTGTGGAGGCTATCAAGCCACCGGTGGGTGCGGGTCTCCCGATCTGTAATCTGATGAGGACATCAATACCATTGTTACACCCACAGCCTCTGCTGCTATACATACTGGACCAATTACTAGAGCTCGCGCACGCCAACTAAATTACCAGGTACTTTCGTTTCTTGGTAATGATTCTAATGTTCATGACAATATGATGCTGCCTAAATTGGATACATTTGTTTTGCTTACAAATGAAGGGCCTAGCTTGGAGAAGGATGAACATTGGAGCAAGAATGATAGAGGCGGGGTGTCCCGATCTTTCGATGAGATGATAACTATCGATTTGGTGAAGATGACTTTGACGATCCGACTACAAACGTGCACGATGTTGCGCCTTAGCAATCGCTAAACCAACTTCGAGAGGTTATTGACCACGCCGGAGCACAATCAACCTGACCACGAAGGTCTATTCCTGCAAGCAATCGAAGAACAGGCAAGAATATGATAAAAGCAATCTGAATATTGCGAGTATATATGAAGTATTGATAGATAAAGGTGGGGATCCGTAAGCGGTCTTGGTCTGATCGTTGGACACAAACGAAGTACACGAAGTTGCAATGGCTAACTTTTAACTAAACAAATCCCCAGGAAAAGCTACTAGATGGATCTACTTATATAGGAGCAAGGGGTGGCGGCCAAGGAGGTGGGAGGACGTCCCAAGGCAGCCTAAAACTAAATCTAGGTCGTACAAGGCCAATTGGCCCAAGTGGAGGTGATGTAACACCTTTGGACTTGTAGTTTGACTCGGATTCTGCTGCAGCATCAGATTGTTTCGTCCACAACTCAACTCTCCTGACGAATTTGAAGGTGATTCCAATAGGGTTGGAAAGTGCACGAAATCTAGTTTCCAACAAAAAAAGAATCACCCAATTCGGATTCCGTATGAAAAACTTGTGTGCGTTTTGAGTCAGGTATGTCTGTGCAGTCCGAATCTGAATCCAGAACGTGAGAGACTTGGACTCTATCTTCTCTTGGGCCAAAAGTGACGTGAGAGAACTTTTTGGACAGCAAATAAACATCTCTTTCTTCCTTATCTTCATATGTGGATTGTACAAATGTCCCATACACCTGCAATTAGACAAAACACAAAAGTGTGTGAAGTATTTTTGTTCTGGATAACATAAATAGATTATTGAATAGTTTGCACTAGAAATCACCTGACAAATATGCATATATGCAATATTTTTGGTCATATCCAAGGTAGTCATGTCCTCATCATCCTCCCCTTCTTGAAAATAAAGCCGTCCTCGGCGTTGCTTAATCTGAAATGTGGCTAACAAAAGAGACAAGGTGTACATGTTGTATATGTATATGTCATCCATTTTTACTTCCCTTGATTTTTGCATATATGACACATGAATAGATGAGTAACTCGCATAGTTCATAAAATCTAAAGCCAAAAAATTAGCACAAGAAGTAGAAGGCATGAAAACATTGCAACTCAGTTTGCACATATAAGTGAAGCTCTTATTCATTTCAAAAGATTGACAATGTTCATCATTAAACCATCCCAACATTGGTGAATAAACCTTACTTGCATCAAATTTACATGCTACAACATGCTTAAATAAGCAAACATGCAATAAGTCATTTAACACAGAATCATCACCAAGATTAGAGGTCATATCAAAATGATTAAACATTGGTTCTTTTGCATCAATAGTTAATTCAATGGGTGCACTCAAAATTGTTGGTATTTCAGTTGTTTGATCACATGGCAAAGTCAAATTATCAACATAGTCCTCTAAAATAGGTGGTGTGATCAAAGTAGTGGGTAGCTCATCAGATGGTGCATTCAAATTGACAAGGCATTCATCATTCTCATGTAGAGATGGAAGATCAGTACCTTTGTCATTACCTCTTATGATCAACTCAGATGATGTAGCCACTCTCGGGGGCGATGTGTCACATGGTGGAGGTGATGTAGTCCTGACAACAACGGATGTGGTTGTCATAGTATGCCTAGTAGTTAAAGGAACAATCATATCAACTCTTGGAATGTGCACCGTGCGCTTGTTCTCCTCGTGGCCAACACGTCGTTTTATTTCCTGTTCAGCTTTGCAAGCAAGATGAAACAAATGGTCCATAGGATAACACTCTTCATGAATTAGTATCTCTTGAATATTACGGTTTAATCCTCCCCAAAATCTATCCATAAAATCATCTTCACTTTCTTCTAAAGAGGAATGCAACAAGGTAGTTTGTAAATCATCATAATATTTTGTTACAGTTTCACTACCTTGTTTTAAGTGTTGCAACTTCTTAATCATGTCACGAGTATAATAAGCAGGGACGAAAGTATGTCGCATGGCAAGTTTCAAATCATCCCAAGTAGTAGGTATATAATCAGGGTGTAACCGACAATATTCACTCCACCAAACCAAAGCATAACCAGTGAAAGAACCAACCGCAACCTTAACCTTTTTATGTTCATCGAAATTATGGGAAGCAAATATATTTTTTATGTCGAACTCCCATTCAATATATAAAGCAGGTTTAAAACGGCCATTAAATGGTGGTATAGATACATTAACCTGATCATGTGCATTTGGATGTTTGTGCACCTCTCGTGACGGTTGTGGTATTTGCAAAGGTGGTGGCACGTCTGCCGCGATCGACAAAGCCCATGAATTGACTCTGGATCCTGTCATGATTAGTAGAACAAGAAACAAAACCCAAAAATAATGTTCCTATAACTACTAGGATGTGGTGGTAAAACGCTCACAGTAAAGCAAATATCCATATCTTAAAAGTCTAAACGACCTAGACACTAAGACCAGCAACTCGACACGACGATGCAACCGATAATTCAACTATGCAAGCAATGAAAAGAAAATTACAAAGGCTCAGACTGGCTTGGACAAAGGATGAATAGATCTAACTCTTTTTTGTGGATTTTTCTTGGACAATAGGTAAGAAAATAAATCTAATCTAGGAAAAACTGGAAATTCTCACCGAGCAACCTAAAAACTGATACCACTTGATAGAGGCGAGGGTGTCCCGATCTTTCGATGAGATGATAACTATCGATTTGGTGGAGACGACTTTGACGATCCGACTACAAACGTGCACGACGTTGCGCCTTAGCAATCGCTAAACCAATCTCCTGAGGTTACTGACGATGCCGGAAGCACGGTCAGCCTGACCACGAAGGTCTATTCCTGCAAGCAATCGAAGAACGAGCAAGAATATGATAAAGCAATCTGAATATTGCAAATATATATGAGGTATTGATAATGGTGGGGATCCGTAAGCGGTCTTGGTCTGGTCGTTGGACACAAACGAAGTACACGAAGTTGCAATGGCTAACTTTTAACTAAACAAATCCCAAGGAAAAGCTACTAGATGGATCTACTTATATAGGAGCAAGGGGTGGCGGCCAAGGAGGTGGGAGGACGTCCCAAGGCAGCCTAAAACTAAATCTAGGTCGTACAAGGCCAATGGGCCCAAGTGGAGGTGATGTAACACCTTTGGACTTGTAGTTTGATTCGGATTCTGCTGCAGCATCAGATTGTTTCGTCCACAACTCAAAGCTCCGGACGAATTTGAAGGTGATTCCAATTGGGTTGGAAAGTGCACGAAATCTAGTTTCCAACAAAAAAAGAATCACCCAATTCGGAGTCCGTATGAAAAACTTGTGTGCGTTTTGAGTCAGGTGTGTCTGTGCAGTCCGAATCTGAATCCAGAACGTGAGAGACTTGGACTCTATCTTCTCTTGGGCCAAAAGTGACGTGAGAGAACTTTTTGGACAGCAAATAAACATCTCTTTCTTCCTTATCTTCATATGTGGATTGTACAAATGTCCCATACACCTGCAATTAGACAAAACACAAAAGTGTGTGAAGTATTTTTGTTCTGGATAACATAAATAGATTATTGAATAGTTTGCACTAGAAATCACCTGACAAATATGCATATATGCAATATTTTTGGTCATATCCAAGGTAGTCATGTCCTCATCAAGGTTGATCAAAATCAGCACTACGTGCAGCCACCTGTACCACCACCAGCAGGTCGACCTCAGGTATATATTCGTAATGGTAGGCCTGCACCACCACCTCAGGTACGAGATGATGTCCATATTCCTAAACTGAAATTGAATATTCCACCATTTGAGGGTAGATATGTTCCTGATATATATCTTACTTGGGAGTTAGAAACTGAACAACGATTTACATGTTTACAATATCCTGAGGAGAGACGAGTTGCTGCTGCTGTTTGTGCTTTCACTAGTTTTGCATGTGTATGGTGGTCTGAACATTGTAGATTATATCCTATTCCAACTACTTGGGCTGCTTCGAAAACTGCTATGCGTACGCGTTGGGTTCCACCATATTATCAACGTGAATTGCTTCAAAAATTGCAGCGTTTAAGACAAGGGAAACATTCTGTAGAAGAATATTATCAGGAATTAAAAACTGGCATGATTAGATGTCGTATTGTTGAGGAGAATGAAGCTATGCTTGCACATTTTCTGGGTGGATTAAATAGAGAGATTCAGACCATTCTAGACTATAAGGAGTATACTAATATCACTCGTTTATTCCATCTTGCTTGTAAAGCTGAACGTGAAGTGCAGGATCGACAAGCATTGGGGCGAACTAACTTTTCTGCAGGCCGACCTTCATCATGGACACCACGTGCATCTTCTACTTCAACTGCACCAGCACCTCCATCCGGTGCCACCTCCAGCCGTGATACAAGAAAACAGGCACAACCACCATTATCTGCCAAGAGCGCACCTGCGGGGCCTGCACAGCGTTCTTCTTCTTCCATGGCATCAACAGGGCACACAAGTGATATTATTTGTCGTCGTTGTAAGGGAGGAGGTCATTTTGCGAGGGAATGCAAATCTCCGCGTGTGATGATTGCTACCGCGGATGGTGGATATGAGTCCGCTAGTGACTATGATGAGGAGACATTGGCTCTTATTACACGTGAAGAACATGGTGGAGATGATTCTGATCATGAGACGCAATACATGGCTCCTGAAGACGCTGACAGGTATGAATGTTTAGTTGCTCAACGTGTTTTGAGTGTGCAGGTCACACAAGCTGAGCAAAATCAGAGGCACAATTTGTTCCATACCAAGGGAGTTGTGAAGGAACGTTCTGTGCGCGTGATAATAGACGGAGGGAGCTGCAACAACTTGGCTAGCATGGAGATGGTGGAGAAGCTTTCTCTCACCACAAGACCACATCCACATCCTTACTACATCCAATGGTTCAACAACAGCAGCAAGGTTAAGGTAACACGTACTGTTCGTGTGCATTTTAGTATCTCTACATATGCTGATTATGTTGATTGTGATGTGGTACCTATGCAAGCATGTTCCTTATTACTTGGTAGACCATGGCAATTTGATAAAAATTCTGTACACCATGGTAGAAACAATCACTATACTCTTGTTCATAAGGATAAAAATATTACTTTGCTTCCTATGACTCCTGATTCCATTTTGAAAGATGATATTAATAGAGCTAATAAAGCAAAACAGGAGACGAATAAGAGTGAAAATCAGATTGTGGCAAAAGAATTTGAGCAACAAATGAAGCCTAATAATAAACCATCTAGTGTTGCTTCTGAAATTAAATTGAAAAGTGCATGTTTATTTGCCACCAAATCTGATATTGATGAGCTAGATTTCAGCAAATCTGTTTGCTATGCTTTTGTGTGCAAAGAGGCATTATTTTCATTCGAGGACGTGCCTTCCTCTTTGATAGAGGCAAAGGTGTCCCGTCTTTCGATGAGATGGTGGATTTCGCTTTGGTGGAAGTCGACTTTGACGATCCGACTACGAACGTGCGAGGACGTCGCGCCTTAGCAATCGCTAAACCAACTCCGAGAGGTTATTGACCACGCCGGAGCACGATCAACCTGACCACGAGGGTCTGTTTCCTGCGAGCAAACGAAGAACAAGCAAGAAACTGAGATTGCAATCTGGATATTGCGAATATAAGATGAAAGCTTTATTGATCAAGGTGGGGTTCTGTGACGCCTTTGTCTGGTCGTTGAACACAAACGAAGTACGCGAAGTTGCAGCTATGGCGAACTTTTAATCTAAACAAAACCCAAAGTCTAAACGATGCCCTAAGGGCTGTATATATGGAGGAAGAGGGGGGAATTTCGTGGCCCTTAGTGGAGGGGTCCGAAATCAACCCTATCTCTTGTTTCCCCACACATACGGACTCTAAAAATAGCCTATACTTATGTATTTCGAAATTACATGGGCCTGGCCCAATAATAAGGTGACGCAGCACCTAAAATAGCCTCGGGACGAAATTTATGAAGTGGCATCTTGAATATTTCGTCCAAGGCTTCATGCACCCATTATGGTGGCTTCAAAGTCCTGAAATCATCACTTGTAACTCCGTTCTTGTTCCCCTTGCGCATGCCATCATCTCCATGCTTGTTCTTGCTCCAATGTTCATCCTTCTCCAAGCTAGGCCCTTCATTTGTAAGCAAAACAAATGTATCCAATTTAGGCAGCATCATATTCTCATGAACATTAGAATCATTACCAAGAAACGAAAGTACCTGGTAATTTAGTTGGCGTGCACGAGCTCTAGTAATTGGTCCAGTATGTATAGCCGCAGGGGCGGTGGGTGTAACAATTGTATTGATGTCCTCATCATCCTCCCCTTCTTGAAATGAAGTCGTCCTCGACGGAAGTTCATCTTCCTCACCCAAATAAGGCTTCAAATCTGCAATGTTAAAAGTGGGACTAACCCCAAAATCTGCAGGCAGCTCAAGTTTATATGCATTATCATTTATTTTCTCTAACACCTTAAAGGGACCATCAGCACGTGGCATTAGCTTTGATTTGCGCAAATCAGGAAATCTATCCTTACGCAAATGTAACCAAACAAGATCTCCAGGTGCAAACACAACATGTTTTCTACCCTTATCTCCAACAAGTTTATATTTAGCATTCATACGCTCAATGTTTTCCTTAGTTAACTCATGCATTTTTAAAATCAATTCAGCACGTTGTTTAGCATCAAAATTAACCTTCTCCGAAGATGGAAGAGGCAACAAATCAATAGGTGCACGAGGTAGGAAACCATACACAACTTCAAAAGGGCACATCTTAGTAGTAGAATGCAATGAACGATTATAAGCAAATTCAATATGAGGCAAGCATGCCTCCCACATTTTCTTATTATTCTTCAAAACAGCCCTAAGCATAGTAGACAACGTTCTATTGACTACTTCAGTTTGTCCATCAGTTTGGGGGTGACAAGTAGTGCTAAAAAGCAGTTTAGTCCCCAACTTAGCCCATAAACATCTCCAAAAGTGGCTAAGAAATTTAGTATCACGATCTGAAACAATAGTATTTGGCACACCATGCAAGCGAATAATTTCACAAAAGAACAAATCAGCAACATTAACAGCATCATCGCTTTTATGACATGGTATAAAGTGTGCCATTTTCGAGAATCTATCCACGACAACAAATATGCTATCCCTCCCCTTCTTTGTTCGAGGTAAACCTAAAACAAAGTCCATAGACATATCCTCCCAAGGAACAATAGGTACAGGCAAAGGCATATATAAACCATGAGGATTGAGTCGTGACTTAGCTTTTTGACATGTAGTGCATCGAGCAATAAAACGCTCAACATCCCGTCTCATCTTTGGCCAAAAGAAATGTGTAGCAAGTACGTCCTCCGTCTTCTTCATGCCAAAGTGTCCCATTAATCCTCCTCCATGCGCCTCCGGCAACAACAAAAGACGAACGGAGCTAGCTGGAATTCATAGCTTGTTAGCACGTAACACAAATCCATCGTTAACGACGAACTTGTTCCACATTCTTCCTTCTTTACAATTCTGCATTACATCTTTAAAATCAGCATCATGCACATATTGATCTTTGATGGTCTCCAAACCAAATATTTTGAAGTCAAGTTGTGAAAGCATAGTATAGCGGCGATACAATGCATCAGCAATAACATTTTCTTTTCCCTTCCTGTGTTTAATGACATAAGGAAAAGTCTCAATGAATTCAACCCATTTAGCATGTCTACGATTCAGTTTAGCTTGACTTTTAATATGTTTCAAAGATTCATGATCAGAATGTATAACAAATTCTTTGGGCCATAAATAATGTTGCCATGTTTCTAAAGTCCGAACAAGAGCATATAATTCTTTATCATAAGTAGAATAATTCAGACTAGGCCCACTCAATTTTTCAGAAAAGTATGCAACAGGTTTGCCATCTTGTAATAACACACCGCCTAATCCAATTCCACTAGCATCACATTCAAGCTCAAAGGTCTTATTAAAATCAGGAAGTTGGAGTAAAGGAGCATGTGTCAACTTATCTTTCAATACCGAGAAGGCTTCTTCCTGTGCGGTACCCCAAAGAAAAGGCACATCTTTCTTTGTAAGCTCATTGAGAGGTGCAGCAATGGTGCTGAAATCTCTTACAAAACGCCTATAGAATCCAGCGAGGCCAAGAAAACTCCTCACTTGTGTGACCGTTTTGGGTTGCGGCCAACTCTCAATAGCTTCAATCTTGGCTTTATCAACTTCAATTCCCTGTGGAGTAACAACATAGCCAAGAAAAGATACTCGGTCGGTGCAAAAGGTGCACTTCCCAAGGTTACCAAACAAACGTGCATCACGTAGAGCAATAAAAACAGCACGTAAATGTTCCAAATGTTCTTCCAAAGATCTGCTATAAATCAATATGTCATCAAAGTAAACTACCACAAATCGTCCAATGAAAGCACGTAAAACTTCGTTCATTAATCTCAAGAAAGTACTAGGTGCATTAGTTAACCCAAAAGGCATGACTAACCACTCATATAATCCAAACTTAGTTTTGAATGCTGTTTTCCATTCATCTCCCAATTTCATACGAATTTGATGGTATCCACTACGCAAATCAACTTTGGAGAATATTGTAGAGCCACTCAATTCATCAAGCATATCATCTAGCCTAGGAATAGGCTGATGATAACGAATAGTAATATTATTAATGCCTCTACAATCAACACACATACGTGATGTACCATCCTTTTTCAGCACTAGAATAATAGGAACAGCACAAGGACTAAGGGATTCGCGTATATAACCTTTGTCGAGAAGCTCTTGTACTTGACGCATAATCTCCTTCGTCTCCTCTGGATTGGTACGGTATGGTGCACGGTTTGGCAGTGAAGCACCGGGAATTAAGTCAATCTGATGCTCAATCCCTCGAATAGGCGGTAATCCCGGTCGCACGTCTTGTGGAAAGACGTCAGCGAACTCCTGCAAAATGTTAGTGACAGCAGGAGGCAAAGAGGAAGGCACGTCCTCGAATGAAAATAATGCCTCTTTGCACACAAAAGCATAGCAAACAGATTTGCTGAAATCTAGCTCATCAATATCAGATTTGGTGGCAAATAAACATGCACTTTTCAATTTAATTTCAGAAGCAACACTAGATGGTTTATTATTAGGCTTCATTTGTTGCTCAAATTCTTTTGCCACAATCTGATTTTCACTCTTATTCGTCTCCTGTTTTGCTTTATTAGCTCTATTAATATCATCTTTCAAAATGGAATCAGGAGTCATAGGAAGCAAAGTAATATTTTTATCCTTATGAACAAGAGTATAGTGATTGTTTCTACCATGGTGTACAGAATTTTTATCGAATTGCCATGGTCTACCAAGTAATAAGGAACATGCTTGCATAGGTACCACATCACAATCAACATAATCAGCATATGTAGAGATACTAAAATGCACACGAACAGTACGTGTTACCTTAACCTTGCCGCTGTTGTTGAACCATTGGATGTAGTAAGGATGTGGATGTGGTCTTGTGGTGAGAGAAAGCTTCTCCACCATCTCCATGCTAGCCAAGTTGTTGCAGCTCCCTCCGTCTATGATGACGCGCACAGAACGTTCCTTCACAACTCCCTTGGTATGGAACAAATTGTGCCTCTGATTTTGCTCAGCTTGTGTGACCTGCACACTCAAAACACGTTGAGCAACTAAACATTCATACCTGTCAGCGTCTTCAGGAGCCATGTATTGCGTCTCATGATCAGAATCATCTCCACCATGTTCTTCACGTGTAATAAGAGCCAATGTCTCCTCATCATAGTCACTAGCGGACTCATATCCTGATAGAGGCAAAGGTGTCCCGTCTTTCGATGAGATGATGGATATCGCTTTGGTGGAAGTCGACTTTGACGATCCGACTACGAACGTGCGAGGACGTCGCGCCTTAGCAATCGCTAAACCAACTCCGAGAGGTTATTGACCACGCCGGAGCACGATCAACCTGACCACGAGGGTCTGTTTCCTGCGAGCAAACGAAGAACAAGCAAGAAACTGAGATTGCAATCTGGATATTGCGAATATAAGATGAAAGCTTTATTGATCAAGGTGGGGTTCTGTGACGCCTTTGTCTGGTCGTTGAACACAAACGAAGTACGCGAAGTTGCAGTTATGGCGAACTTTTAATCTAAACAAAACCCAAAGTCTAAACGATGCCCTAAGGGCTGTATATATGGAGGAAGAGGGGGGAATTTCGTGGCCCTTGGTGGAGGGGTCCGAAATCAACCCTATCTCTTGTTTCCCCACACATACGGACTCTAAAAATAGCCTATACTTATGTATTTCGAAATTACATGGGCCTGGCCCAATAAAAAGGTGACGCAGCACCTATAATAGCCTCGGGACGAAATTTATGAAGTGGCATCTTGTATATTTCGTCCAAGGCTTCATGCACCCATTATGGTGGCTTCAAAGTCCTGAAATCATCACTTGTAACTCCGTTCTTGTTCCCATTGCGCATGGCATCATCTCCATGCTTGTTCTTGCTCCAATGTTCATCCTTCTCCAAGCTAGGCCCTTCATTTGTAAGCAAAACAAATGTATCCAATTTAGGCAGCATCATATTCTCATGAACATTAGAATCATTACCGAGAAACGAAAGTACCTGATAATTTAATTGGCGTGCGCGAGCTCTAGTAATTGGTCCTGTATATGTAGCAGTAGGGGCTGTGGGTGTAACAATGGTATTGATGTCCTCATCATCCTCCCCTTCTTGAAATGAAGTCGTCCTCGACGGAAACTCATCTTCCTCACCCAAATAAGGCTTCAAATCTGCAATGTTAAAAGTGGGACTAACCCCAAAATCTGCAGGCAGCTCAAGTTTATATGCATTATCATTTATTTTCTCTAACACCTTAAAGGGACCATCAGCACGTGGCATTAGCTTTGATTTGCGCAAATCAGGAAATCTATCCTTACGCAAATGTAACCAAACAAGATCTCCAGGTGCAAACACAACATGTTTTCTACCCTTATCTCCAACAAGTTTATATTTAGCATTCATACGCTCAATGTTTTCCTTAGTTAACTCATGCATTTTTAAAATCAATTCAGCAC
>NW_021297166.1:0-2058 GCF_002162155.2 Triticum dicoccoides
GTAACTTCCCACTGCTTGAATCAGGGTCGCGGGAGATTTTCCCGCCGACCTCAAAATTTTGTGACACTGAACTCCCTGTGTAGCGTGTTGAGTGATTTGGCTAAGGGGGTGTTTGGTTCCAGGGACTTTTTTGTGTTGGGACTAAAAAAGTCCCTAGCAAACCAAATGGGGGGGGGGGGACTTTTTTGGGACTTTTTGCTAAAAGTCCTTACAAGCACCTCCTTGAGAGTCTTTTTCAAAAAGTCCCAGGGACTAGAAAAAGTCCTAGGACTAGAGAACCAAACACCACCTAAGCAACTAGCGAGTAGTACTAGTAAACTCTGCATATTAGGTTTGACCGAAGTCAAACTTCCTAAAGTTTGACCAAGTTTATAGAAAAATATAAACATTTACCATAACAAATATGTATGATGTGAAAGTACATTCAGTAATGAATCTAATGGTATTTATTTATTATTGTATATGTTGATATTTTTTGTTATAAGCTTTCTGAGAGTTTACAAAACTTGACTTTGACCAATACTAATACGCGGACTTAAAAAAATGGAAGGAGTACACATTTGTTTTCTTAGTTTGTAGTGAACTAATCATTTATTGAAATGTGAAATAAATATATTAGGCTATACAATTCAATAGTTACAATCATTGTCGAACCCAAGATGTATACAAGGTTTATAGTACTTCACAACATGCTCAAACTCACATAATCCCAGTCAAATGAGAATCTAAATGCATTTCATAGTTATTACTTTGTAGGATGCTACAAAACCAACCATAACTCTACATCAGCCATTATAGAAACAACATTTTGAACATATCCCAATGTGTGAATGAAACGTGCAGAGAGAGCTTGCGAAGATGGAGCAGATAGGGCAGGAAAGATTGTATGTATGTGGACGAGAGAGTAGGAGACAAACCTAACGAGACAGGGGGAGAGAGATAGAGAGAGAAAAAGAGAGGAAGAAGTTAGGTCTGTGAGAAAGATGGAGACATGTAATATACGTGAGATGCGTGTGCATCCGGATTCTGTATACGTGGAAGGAGAAGAGACAACATGTTTGATGAGAGAGCTGGAAAAACATGGACGAGAGGGGAAGGATCTCGCGGGTTGAGGGATTGATAATTTTGTGTGGGGGAGAGAGGAATTGGTAATGTTGTGTGTGTGTGTGAGAGAGAGAGGGTGGGGGGAGGAGCCAGTCAGCCGTCGTCATATCATCCTGCTTCCAAATGGCCCCACATACTCTAGCGCGGTGTGGTCGCCGTCTTCGATCTCCTCGATGCCCTCTTTGAAGATTGAGGTGTTGTGCATGTTGGGGTGCAAAGAAGCACAAGCGAGAGTGGTCGCCGTATAACCTTGGATGGTGATGAATTGTGTGCTCGGGGGAGTGGGTGTGTTGTGCTATGTGTGTGTGTGTGTGTGTGTGTGTGTGATATTGAGAGAAAACAAACCTAAGGAGAGAAATGGGTATTCACGAAGAGATTGTGCGGGCCTTGAGGTGGGCAGGTGCTGGGTGAGGGTGTCAAAATGTGCGCGTTGATGCATGTGTTACATGCGATCGTGCGAGGGACGGACGAATCGAGAGAGATGGTTCTTGTGTTATGGATGCTCCTCTCTCCTCTCTCTCTCTCTCTCACACACACACAAGTAAACTAGAAGACCATTCTCTCATGTATACACAACGTATCGGCATCTGTCTATGTCTCACTCATGCATGATCATTTGCACATTCACACCTCTCTATCTCTGTATCACACGCACACTGTCTCCACATTGCCCTTCCGCCACAACACACATATGGACACATACACACGTTCTCTCTCAGTCAGACACACAAAATCAGTATTAATAAAAACTAGGGCGCACCTAAAACGTCCAAATCCAAATAAACACGAACTAGAGCTAAATTCAAATATATGGAAATATTGCAGCGTCAAGAACTTTTCCAGGGAAAAAAGTTGAGTGATATTCGGGGATTGTTTTCACACACAAAAAAAGGTTCGGTGGATGTCCTTCGAGCGCGACATGGTGACGCACCGTTCGATCGACCGCGCGGCCGC
>NW_021297167.1:0-1243 GCF_002162155.2 Triticum dicoccoides
CGGCCGTGCGCGCGCGAGCACGCAGCAGCTTCGGGGCGAGGGGAGGAAGACGACGGAGAGCTGCAGTGGTGGGCTGGGCCGCTGCTGGCTGGGCCGGCCAGCTGGCTGGGCCGCACAGTGGAGGAGCCCAGGTAAGTTTTTCCCCCTTTTTATTTCTGTTTCTGTTTTATTTAATATATCTGCAACTTTGTTGAATTAAATAAAATACCTAGGCAAGTTCAAAAATCACCAAACTATTTCTGGCCCATAGTTGGATTATTTCCAACATGAAACATTTTAGTTTGGAGATATTTGAGCATTTAAATATTTTATATTATTTTAAATGCCCAAATTCAAATTTTTATGATTTAATTCAAAAACCCTAGGATGGCCTAGGAAAATGTGCACCATTTTTGGCAGAGGTTCTGAACCAAGACAAAAATGATGGGCATTTTAGAAGGGCATTTCAGGTTCATTGAAAAATTATTTTAGTAACCCTAGTTGGTTTCAGAGGGGACTGGGGGTTCTGTCATCCCCATTTCAAGTTTCTGATGAAAGAGTAAACATGATGCAACACTCTAATGCATGACTAGCTAGGTTGTGACAACTCACCCCCACTCAAAAGAATCTCGTCCCGAGATTTGGGTTCCTCCGGGAAGAAGGCGGGGTACTCGAGTCGAAGACGATCCTCCCTTTCCCAAGTTGCTTCATCCTCAGAATGGTGCGACCATTGAACCTTGAGAAACTTGATATTATGACGTCGCGTGGTACGTTCGGCCTGATGGAGGTTACGAATGGGGTACTCTCGATATGTAAGATCATCTTGGAGATCAAGCGTTTCGTGGTCCACTTCACGGATAGGATCCGAGAAGCAACGCCTGAGTTGCGAAACGTGGAAGACATCGTGAACTCTGGAGAGGTGCGGAGGTAGTTCCAACTGGTAGGCAACTTCTCCTCGTTTGGCAAGAATGCGAAAAGGTCCAATGTAACGAGGAGCCAATTTGCCTTTGATACCGAAACGATGGGTTCCCTTCAGAGGGGTGACCCGAAGATAAGCCTTCTCGTCAACCTCGAAAGTCATAGCCTTATGTTTTCGGTCATATTGACTCTTTTGACGGGATTGGGCTGTTTTCAACTTTTCACGAACGATACGAACTTGTTCTTCTGCTTCCTGAATCATATCCGGGCCAAAGAATTGTCTTTCCCCGGTCTCTGACCAGTTAAGGGGTGTTCGACATCGTCGTCCATAGAGAACTTCAAAAGG
>NW_021297168.1:0-1225 GCF_002162155.2 Triticum dicoccoides
GATAACCGGTAAGGTGGATGTCGTGGCCAACACACCCATCCGGTAGACCTATTATTATAGTATCTTGTTTGAGGAAGTTGGCCACCCCCCCCATAGGGATTTCGTAGGATTTACTCCCTAGTTGCCCCTATGGATTTTTGTGTTCCCGAAGTCCGACCTTTTACTTGATGTTTTAGATATCAAACCATATCTATGAATGGGTTATACTAGCACATCAAGGAGAACATTAGAAGCGGAGTGCTAAATGTCTCT
The DNA here is from genome assembly GCF_002162155.2 of Triticum dicoccoides. NCBI lineage: Eukaryota > Viridiplantae > Streptophyta > Magnoliopsida > Poales > Poaceae > Triticum > Triticum dicoccoides. The sequence continues at coordinate 253 of NW_021297168.1, forward strand.
CGGTCGATCATCCAGATTTTATTTGCCTGGCCTCGCTAAGGTGAAATCTGAGAAAGTGTTATCCTCCTTCGCATCTGCATCGTCCATCGCTATTTATCATGGTAGTATGTTGTGTTGTCAGCACCCTTGACGCGGTTGTTGATAAAACCTTGATGATTATGGAAATGCTCAAGTTCTTGAGAGCACGCACAAGCACTACGTGTTATCATCATCTCTAACTGGGATTCCTCTGAGTTTCCTCGGCAAATGCTATGACCTTTTCAAACAGTGAATTCACTCTCTTTTGTTGGGTTCTTCCCCAGTTACCAGAATCATTCCCAGCATTTGCATTTTGTTCCTAGCTTGCACCGCCAATGTGCCATTCTACCATGGGTCTCTTCCATTTCCGGTGATAAGCAAAATCATCCATTATGTTGTCTTCAACAAGGTAATCCACATCATCCAAGTCCAAGTATGCCATTCTACCGACCCCGCCAATCGATTGCTGTGATTTGCCTTAGGCTGATATAGAGAGTCTTAACGATCTCTATATCAAAGGTAATTCTTTTTGCCACTTAAGATAATAATCTACGAATCACCCCCCTCCAGGATGTTTCGTCGTGGTATCATGGCAACTCAACTCTTCGCTACGTTGACAACCGTTCACCACCTTCTTAGGTGTGGAATCGTTGTCTACCTAGTGAACCTTCGTCATCTGTTCCACTCCATTTCTCTAGAGGTGTGCTTCATCTCTCAGCTCGAGAGATGTTGCTATGTCTCATTCCGTGAGTTAATCCTGAGTTGTTCGATCTTCGAGAAGATCGACCCTTCTAGAGTCTCCTTCTTCCCTCCATGTCATGTTGACAGGATTTCTCAGAGCAAGACTTCAAGACAATAATGGTGTTCAAATCAACGTTCATTTGAAGTGCACCCTGGATCGTGAAGATTATGCTAGTTTGCGTTTCCCCTTCATCCTACCCTACGCTTGAATCTC
>NW_021297169.1:0-800 GCF_002162155.2 Triticum dicoccoides
GTGTTGATGACCGACACGTAAACGCACCACAGGGTTCGCTAACCATGGAAACCACTGCGGGACCCCAAAACAGTGACTAATAGTCCATCAAACGGGCCAGAATCGGCCGAAACTGCAAGTGTTGATGACCGACACATAAGCGGACCTTGGTGTTCAACAATTATGGAAATCGCTTCGGGGCCCCAAAACGGTGAGTAATAATCCAAGAAACGGGGTAGAATCGACCAAAACTGCGAGTGTTGATGACCGACACGTAAATGCACTCCAGGGTTCGCTAATCGTGGAAATCACTCCGGGACCCCAAAATAGTGGGTAATAGTCAACGAAGCGGGCCAGAATCGGTCAAAACTGCCAGTGTTGATGACCGACATATAAGCGCACCTTGGTGTTTAACAACTATGGAAATCATTTTGGGACCCCAAAACAATGAGTAATAATCCAAGAAACGGGTCAGAATCGGCCAAAATTACGAGTGTTGATGACCGACACGTAAACGTACCAGAGGGTTCGTTAACCATGGAAACCACTCCGGGACCCCAAAACAGTGACTAATAGTCCATCAAACGGGCCAGAATCGGCCAAAACTGCCAGTGTTGATGACCGACACATAAGCGGACCTTGGTGTTCAACAATTATGGAAATCGCTTCGGGACCCCAAAACGGTGAGTAATAATCCAAGAAACGGGGTAGAATCGGCCAAAACTGCGAGTGTTGATGACCGACACGTAAACGCACCACAGGGTTCGCTAACCATGGAAACCACTGCGGGACCCCAAAACAGTGACTAATAGTCCATCAAA
>NW_021297170.1:0-2206 GCF_002162155.2 Triticum dicoccoides
GGGACAGACACAGGAACGAAGAAGGACACATGTCGGCCAGCCTAAGTGTTCCGGAGCAGTAGCAAGCTACCATGGCTCGGTGGAAACACTAGGAGACATTTCCCGGTAAGAGAGGCTACTAAAGATAAACAACTAGATAGTCAGATCCCACACATACCAAGCATTTCAATAACATACACACAATATGCTCGATATGTGCAATACAACATGGCATCACAAAATGACTCTACGACTCAAGTAGTTTATTCAATAGGCTCCGAGGAGCGAGACATTACAAACATGGGTCTCATGACCCAACAATCAGAGCATACAAGTCAAAGCACAAGCGGAAGCTATCAGGTCTGAGTACAGACATCTATAAATGAAAAAGGCTGAGAAGCCTGACTATCTATCAGATCCTGCCGAGGGCACAAGATCGTAGCTGAGGTATCAAGCTAAACGTCAAAGTCCAAGCGGAACTACTAGTGAGACTGAAGTCTCTCTGCAAAAACATAAAATAGGCAAACGTGAGTACAAATGTACCCAGCAAGACTTACATCAGATCTATCTACACATCCATCATTATCAACAATGGGGATGGTGGAGTTTGACTGCAGCAAGCCAGCTTTGACTCGGTGGCTATCCTGAACTACGACTGCAAGTAACTCTTTTGAGGTGGCGCACACGAGTCCACATATTCACCATATCAATACACCACTATGGATCCGCTCCCGTCTCCCTACGAGAACGCCATCCATAGCACTCACGCTTATCTTGCGTATTTTAGAGTATCCACTTTCACTTGTCTATGAACTGATATAAGCAACCCAGAAGTCCTTTACCGCGGACACGGCTATTCGAATAGATGATATTAACCCTGCAGGGGTGTACTTCTTCATACATGTTTCCACCACTTAGCGTCTGCACACGACATGTGCTCGTCAGACTTCAAGCGAAAGCCGACGTGGGTGTAGACCACGACCTACCTAAACACTCAAGTCTCTAGTCCAGGTTTATCACCTATTCGGGTTCCATCCATGAGGAGATCCGGCCGGAGTTTCGCTCCCAGCCCCAAACGATGTGAACAGGGTTCCGTGACACCAAACGGGTGCCCGGTTTACCCGGCCACGTGCCTACCGCATCACAGCCCACCCCTACGGTCAGCGCTGTCCATGGCCTCCAGCATACTACAAACACCAGAAACTACTTGCAACTCCTGGACAGAGGACTAGGGTGGATAAGAAGTTGAGCGGGGTCATATTTCAGGGCCCAATGTATGGTAGTAGCTGAATCATGGATCACAAACACAGAACTCAGTTCCTGAGGACGGCTTCAATGAGACAACCCACCATGTACTCCTACATGGCCTCTCACCGACACCTTTACCAAATCGTGTTCACACACTTAGCTCACACATAGTAGGACATGTTCACACACCTCTGATTCACCCCCGATGAATCAGACCTGACTCAACTCTAAGCAGTAGCAGGCATGACAAACAAACATGAATGAGTAGGCACAACAGGGCTCAAACAACTCCTACTCATGCTAGTGGGTTTTATCTATTTACTGTGGCAATGACAGGTCATGCAAAGGATAAAGGGGTTCAGCTACCGCAGCAAGTAACAAATGAATCGGTGTTGTCCTAATGCAGTAAAAGAGAGCAGGAGCGAGAGAGTAGGATTGTATCGGGATGAACAAGGGGGTTTTGCTTGCCTGGCACTTCTGAAGATAACATTGAGTCTTCATCAGTGTCAATGATCACATCATCGGTATCGCGTCTATCGAGAGGGGACAAATACCGGCAACACAGAAAAACACAATCAATGCAATGCACAAAATGATGCATGCTATGACATGGCAATATGAATGTGTTTTGAGCTAATGTAACTAGCAACAAGTTAAATGGGGTTGGTTTGAATACAAGATTCAAATTCAAACTCCATATGTGATTATTTAAATGCCCTTTATATGATTTGTGCTAAACAGCAGCTATAAGTTGTTCTAACATGCATGAAAATGGTACAGATGGATTCCTTGAATTTTTCTGATAATTTTTCATATATAATTTATTTCATTTGGAGTTACGGTTGAATTTCTATGAATTTTAGAAGTTTTAGGCATTTTCTGGAATTTCAGAATTAAATTAAATCCAGAAAACATTACTGCGTCAGCATGACGTTGGCATGACGTCAGCAAGTCAACAGGGGCCGGCTCGGGTCAAACC